>NW_026941877.1:0-36527 GCF_024139115.2 Armigeres subalbatus
CGTGTAAGCTGTGTATTCTATGCTGTCAGTGTGCCGGTTTCGAATAAATTGTGTCTTGGGAGAACATAACCTAGAAAATCGATAGCTTATTTGTTACGAAATAATGATGTCTCATAACTCTTTGAATATTTACTATTTTTTGAGAAGTGCCATCATTATGAAACTCAATAGTGAACAAGAAGAAAACATTCCCCATCGAATGCAACTTGTTGTAACAAAATCGATTCAGGTTTAGTACTAAAAAAATTGGCTAATGTTTCAATGTGCACACACATACGCACACACACACACACGGACAGACAGACATTTGCTCAGTTTGTCGAGCTGAATCGAATGGTATATAATACTATGGGTCCACAAGCGCTCTATAAAAAGTACGTTTTGGGAGTGAAATGAAAGCCTTTCTGGTACAACTTTGTTGTACGAGAAAGGCAAAAACTAGGTGCCCAACAAATAATTAACATGTGCGTGATCTCTTGGTCAGAATCTGTTAGTAGATTTTCAACCATGTTGGAGAACAAATAGGACGCTCAGGAAATTGTGAGACAGATCTTCTTCCATCTAAGCGCATTGAACTCAAATGCGGAAGTGACGTAACATATTGGGAATTTATCACAACGTTCGATCGAATGCACAGAATACGTGAATATTTCGAAAGCTTACCTAATTTCCAGATACACAAGCTGAAAATACGTTTTTTCACAAACTGACACACTTACAAAGCTTGCAGGGAAAATAGCCCTTTGTTGACAACTGACACAAGTTTCGTTTCGAGAACTTCACTTTCACATGCAAATTTATTTAGTTTTACTTCCGTGTATATAAGAAAAATGTCATATTTAACCTTCCTAGTGCATTATGGGGTCCATTTCGACCCAAACACACACAAAACACCACTGTAACTTTGTAACGCAACGAGATAAAAATCTGAAAAATTCTGACTTTTCCTAACTTTCGGAAATAAGGATTCCCTGAGAAAATCAGCTTCCAGCGACATCTAGGAGAGGCGCCACAAAAAAAGTGACACATTGTGCATTGGGGTCCATTTGGACCCAAAATTTCATCTCGATCACAAAAACTCAAATTTCAACCAATTTTCGATCTTTAGGCACCAAACGAAAGCTGTAGGTTCCAATAACAAGCCCCAGGGGTGATTCATCCAAATTGATCACTCTAGTCCCCGGGGAACCTGTGCTAAAGAGGTACTGTTTGAGCTTCTCGATTTGGCACCAAATTATCGAGTTTCGTGTTATGAAACATAAAATTGCTTGCAAATATGTGTTCTGATGATTTGTATTTGTATTTGTATTTGCTATCTTGTATATGCCATTTGTGGGCTAATTTATCCTTCTAGCGGTCATCGAAGGGCCCTCTGGAAGATCCGGAACTTCCGTAAAAGTGGACAATTCCAAAAGTTCATCCCAGAACTTCGCGAAATTTTGAAAACCATTCATTCTGGCAAATTGTGGGGGCTATCAATAGTTAAAGCCTTCTGTGACCTACAAATGTCCCAGAAACGGTCCTCCGGAAGATCCGGAACATCCGTAAAACGGCCAATTCCAAAAGTTTATCCTAGAGCTTCGCGATTTTTTTAAAACCATTCATTCTGGCAAATTGTGGGTGCAATCAATAGGTAAAGTTTACTGTGACCTCCAAATGTCCCAGAAACGGTCCTCCGGAAGATCCGGGACATCCGTAAAAGTGGCCAATTCTAAAAGTTCATCCCAGAGCTTCGCGATTTTTTTTGGTAATCATTCCTTCTAGCAAATTGTGGGTGCAATCAATAGTAAATATCTTCTGCGACTTCCAAATGCACCAGAAATGGTTCTCCGGAATATCCGTAAAAATGGTCAATTCCAAAACTTCATCCCAGAGCTTCGTGATTTTTTCGTAAGCATCCATTCTGACAAATTGTACGTGCAATAAATAGTGAAAGTCTTCAGTTACCCCTAAATGTCTCAGAAACGGTCCTTCGGTAGATCTGGAAAATCCGTAAAAATGGCCAATTCCAAAAGTTCGTCCCAAAGCTTTGTATTTTTTTTTTTTTTTTTTCATAATAATACATTCTGGCGCATTATGGATGCAATCAATAATGAAAATCTTCTGTGACCTCCAAAATGCCACAAAAACGGTCCTCCAGAAGATCCGGATCATCCGTGAAAGTGGCCATTCCAGAAGTTCAACCCAGAGCATAGCAATTTTTTCGTAACCATCCATTCTGGTGTATTGTGGGTGCAATCAATAGTGAAAGTCTTCTGTGGTCTACAAATGTCATAGAAACAATCCTTCGGAAGATCTGAAACATCCGTAAAAGTGGACAATTCCAAAACTTCGGCCCAGTGATTTTTTTTCGTATCCTTTCATTCTGGCAAATTAATAGGGAAAGTCTTCTGTGACCTCCAAGTGCTTAAGAAACGGTCCTCCGGAAGATCCAGTTCATTCTTTAAAGTGCTCCAATTCCAAAATAATATCTCAGAGCATCGCGATTTTTTCGTAACCACCTATCCTGGCGAATTGTGTTTGCAATCAATATGAAAAGTTTATGGTACTGTACGGTAATGGTACTCCGGAAGATCCGGAACATCCGTGAATGTGGCCAATTCAAAAAAGAATTCACGGAGGAACTTCCGAACACTTCGTTGAGAATTTTTGGAGGAACTTCCGGAAGAAGTTCAGTGGAACTCCCGGAGCAGCTCCCCGAGGAATTACTTGATGAACTTCTGGAGAGATTTGCGGAAGAACTCTCAGAATTCTCAGAAGAACTTCTAGAGGAACGCCTTTAGGAACTTTCCGAGGGATTACTTGATGAACTTCCGAAAGGATTACCGAAGGAACTTCTAAACGAACTTCCGGAGGAAGTTCTTGAATAACTTCCAGAGGAGCTTCTGGAGAAGCTTCGGAGGAATTCAACGAGGAACACCATCACGCCGCCGTCGCTGGCTAATGATGATCTGTTACGCTAACTGTTGAATTTGGCGTCTTTTACGGATGTTCCGGATTTTATGAAGGAATTTTTATTATTGATAAGAAAATTATTTTGAGCTATCAGTGGAATGTCATTAATTGTCATCAGACGAGTTTGTACAATTCCACTTGATTCCACCAATTGATTTGATTCCACTATGTGTTTTGCAGATACGTATTTCGACCTTAACAGTAAGGCCGTCTTCAGTGTCTCGTACTTGACTCGACTTTAATTATTGTCATTGAATATCACGGAGGATTTTCGCTATTGCTTGCGTACATAATTCACCCATATGGATGAAAGCGAAAATTAGCAAAGCTGTGGGATAAACTTTTGGAATTGACCATTTTCACTGATATTCCTGATCTCCCGGAGGAGGGTTTTGTGCACATTCAGACGTCTTAGAGGAGAGACTGGGTTGACTTGATCTCATTCTCTGATTTCCGATGTATCACAACCAAAAATAAATAAACATACGCGATTTCCACACAGACTCTCTAAGAATTATCGAAATTTATTTTTTACATATCTTCTCGGCTACTTCTACATAGAACATTATTTTTAACCAACCGCTGCCGAACAAATTACGCCGAATTTGGGCCTCTCAACCGAATGATGGCTGTTTACAATCAACACTGCGAAACTATTGACTTAACAATGTCTCGGCATAACAACAAACAATATTTTCAAAGAACAAACATTACAAATTCAGCAATATAAATTCAAAATCAAAATTATACATCACTTTACTAAAAAAAACTATTATTTAATCATACTATAGCATTACAAAAACAAACATGTATATGTATATGTACTAGTTTACGCTGGTTGACGAAATAAAATAAATAAACTAATGAGGGATCAAGTGTCCTCATATTGAGGCAATAACTTCAAATCCAAATATTCTAAAACTTTGATGGAATATTGACATTGTCATCAGTACAGATCATTAAGCATATTTATGGCTTTGTGCTGTGAAAAAACGAAAGCATTTCGTCATTGTTATGAAAAGTTGTTCAAATTTTGCGTGGCCAAAAAAAAACTTTGGGAAAGTCAAAACACACAAACCGCTAAAAAAAATACGTTAGAACAAAACTATTTCAGTTCTCGATAAAACAGGGGGTGATCAAGTCTCCCCGGGGATCAAGTCTCTCCACCTTCCCCTATTGATTGCACAATCACTTCTCCGCTATGGATGTTTTCGAAATAAAATGTGGAGCTCTGGGAGAAACTTCTGGAATTCATAATTTTAGCGGATGTCCTAAATTTCCCGGAGAACCGGAGCCGTTAACAATGTGAATGTTAATGGTTAAAAAATCGAATGTGATTAACTTTTGGTAGGTCCCAGAGGACTTTCACTATTTACTTCACATATAATTCACCGTTACTACGTGAATGCTAACAAAAGTGCTCAAGTCAGGGATCAAACTTTAGGATTAACCTATTTTACGGATGTTTCGGGCTCCTTGAGGACCGTATTGTGGTCATTTCGGGCCAAAATTGACTTTCACTATTGATTGCATTATCCATTCGCTGTTCCCGATCATCCGAAGGATCGTTTCTGGGACATTTTGGAGTCACAGAAGACTTTAACTGTTTGTTGCACCCACAATTTGCCAGAATTAATGGTTGGCAAAAATCGTAAGCTCTGGGATGAACTTTGAATTGACTATTTTACGGATGTTCTGGATCTTCCGAGAAATATTCATGGGGATTTGGAGGTCACAGAAGACATTCACTATTAATTGCACCCATAATTTGCCAGAATGAATGGTTACGAAAAAATCGTGGAGCTCTGGGATTAACTTTTAGAATTGACCACTTTTACGGATGTTCCAGATCTTCCGAAGAACCATTTCTGGGGCATTTGGAGGTCAAAGAAGACATTCACTATTAATTGCACCCACGATTTGCCAGAATGAATGGTTTAAAAAAAACGCGAAACTCTAAAGTGAACTTTTGGAATTGGCCATTTTACGGATGTTCCGGATCTTCCGGAGGACCATTTCTGGGACATTTGTAGGTCACAGAAGGCTTTAACTATTGATTGCACCCACAATTTGCTAGAATGAATGATTATCAAAAAATCGCGAAGCTCTGGGATGAACTTTCAGAATTGGCCACTTTTACGGATCTTCCGGAGGCCCATTTCTGGGACATTTGGAGGTCACAGAAGACTTTACCTATTGATTGCATTCACAATTTGCCAGAATGAATGGTTTTAAAAAAATCGCGAAGCTCTAGGACAAACTTTTGGAATTGGCCGTTTTACGGATGTTCCGGATCTTCCGGAGGACCGTTTCTGGGACATTTGTAGGTCACAGAAGGCTTTAACTATTGAAAGCCCCCACAATTTGCCAGAATGAATGGATTTCAAAAAATCGCGAAGCTCTGGGATGAACTTTTACAATTGGCCAATTTTACGGAAGTTCCGGATCTTCCAGAGGGCCTTCCGATGACCGCACGAGGGATAAATTTGCCCAGAAATGGCATATACAATATAACAAATACAGTCGGGATCATCAGAGCACATATTTGCAAGCAATTTTATGTTTCATAACACGAAACTCGATAATTTGGTGCCAAATTGAGAAGCTCAAACAGTACCTCTTTAGCACAGGTTCCCCGGGGACTAGAGTGATCAATTTGGATGAATCACCCCGTGGGCTTGTTATTGGAACCTACAGCTTTCGTTTGGTGCCTAAAGATCGAAAATTGGTTGAAATTTGAGTTTTTGTGATCGAGATGAAATCTTGGGTCCAAATGGACCCCAATGCACAATGTGTAACTTTTTTCTAATGCATTAGGAAGGTTAAGTCAACTTTCAAATGGAAATTAACGAATTTGGGAAGTTGGAACCCAGAAAAAATGATGGAGCGAAAAATTTTCACTTCACCGATATTTGCCATGGCACACTACTCTCCTTCTCAAACTTGGGTGCTCAGCTCCATTTGAGACTACACGCTTAAAATCAATAACACAGAGATGTGTTTGCATCACACAAAACGGACCTAATGCGGAACATCCCCTAGATGAGCGATAGTTACACAGCCACAAAAATAGCTCGTGTGGTTTTATTGAAGCTAGGATTTCAATATTTTCAACAGTATTTGGTTCCTCATGAAACAAGGAATCTGTACAAACGTTTACATGTTGAAAAGGACCGTTATCACGACCGTACGAGGCTTTTTTGTGCCTGTGTAACTGTCGCTCATCTAGGGGATGTTCCACATTAGGTCCGTTTTGTGTGATGCAAACACATCTCTGTGTTATTGATTTTAAGCGTGTAACTTGGATGCTCACCCTGCCACATGATTCACCATCTGGGATTTAATTAGGTTCTCACTTATGCACTATGGGGATTTCTCATACAAATGGGTGGCCAAAAATATTTTTTCAATGAAAACTGTTTCTTTGCAACATATTTTATGTGCAGGAATATTTAACCTTTTGTCTGTGCTCTGGGGTCAATATGACCCCAGGCCACTTTGAGTGGCTGCCATTTTTTTAATTTCCAACCGATTCTCCTAATTTTTGGTAGTTTGGTAAAACTCGCCGAGATCTGTCTCCTAGGTGCAAATTCACTTCAAAAATCTTGGAAGTATGAGCTACAGTGTACTTTTTTTTCAAAAACTTACGTTGTCTCGTGCTCTGGGGTCAAATTGACTCCCAAATTGAAAATGTTATAACTTTTTTAATGCTTGGCCAATTTTGGATTTTTGGGGCTGTTTCGAAAGATAGTTTAATCATCTTTCAGGTCGTTACCAAATATTGACTATAGGTGGGCGGGTACATCGTGGGGAGGGGTTTTTAAAGGGTACAAAAACAGTGATTTTCATGCTTATTTTACTTATATTCGAAAAATCTACCCATTTTGAACTGCTCCTTTTCAAAATGGTTATGCAGGAAGGCGTGTGCTTTTGATATAAAGGCATTGATTAGTTTAGAGCATGGTCGCTAGGTGGCGGTATATTTGAATTCATTAATTTAGATTACTCAAGTAATTCCGATATATGGAATTTTCCTCATTGTACATATTCTTATCGCACATATTTGAAATTTTAAAGATGACGTCTTTAATAAAGTTCGTCTGGTGGGAATGGACTGTCATGTGACGGAATAAATAATTAGGAAATTTACAAATAGGCGGCGCTAGCGTACTTGCAATATTCTTGCATATATGAAGTATTGTTTTAGCTTGAGATCCCCTCATACCTACACTCAAGTTGTATTCGGCAATATTGTTCAGGATGTTCTAGCACTACAAAACGGTGCTCAATATAATGAGTACGTTTTCCAATTTTTAAATTTGTGCGTTAAGAATATTTACACTGAGGAGAATTCTATATATCGCAATATCTTAAGTAGTCCAAAATAATGAATTCAAATATACCACCACCTGGCGGCCGAGTTCTAAACTTATCAACGCCTCAAGCCAGAGCACATGCCTTCCTGCATAACCTTTTTAAAAAGGTGCAGTTCAAAAAGGGTAGGATTTTCGGATATAAGTAAATTAAGCATGAAAAACCACTGTTTTTGTACCCTTTTTACGAAAACCCCTCCCCGCGATGTACCCGCCCACCTATGGTCAATCTTTGGTAACGACCTGAAAGATGATTAAATTATCTTTCGAAACAGCCCCATAAATTCATAATTGGCCAAACATTAAAAAAGTTATAGCAATTTCAATTTGGGGTCAATTTGACCCCAGAGCACAGACAACGTAAGTTTTTTTGAGCACAGACAGAAGGTTAAGAACGTTTTTTTAACCCTTTAAGAGCTATCGTTAACCATTCAAAAAATGTCACCCGCGAAAAAAACAATTATTTTTTTTTTAATTTTTTCGGTATTTTTTTTCCTATACAGCAAGCATAAAATAGCAAACAACTATATTTCTAGTAATAATGGTGTTCATTTTCTAATCATAACGAGGTATAGAGAATAAAAACCACAATTTTCAAGAAAATTTTGATTTCAGCGTTCTCGTAAACGCGCAAATATGCGCAAGCAAATCACTCACTAGAAGGTGGTACTAGGGTTATATTTCAATCTCCCATTTACAGATCAGGGGACATTTGGGGACATTAGGTTTGCGGGACCATTTTATAGCAAAGAATTATGATAATTAAAGTTTTTCTTGTACGACTTTTTGATATTAAACTTAGCGTGCAAAATAGGGTTTTAGTACCGGGAGTACCGGTACCGGAATTCCCGGGAGTACCGACTAATTTTCGGTACCGAAATACCGGTACTGGCTTAATGAAAGTACCGGTATTTTCGGTACTAAGGAAAAAGTTTTGGTTAAAACTACCGATGATAAGAACCACATTATTTGAATGCAGCAGCTAGTAAACAAGATATTAATTTTTTTTACCAAAATTTCAAACACCTAACCATAGAGGTAATAAACTAAAGAGGACGATTGTCGCTGCGGTTCCCTTTGTTATCGTCCCTAATCTGCCGCTAACCGCAAGTCGAGCACATCTTTATATGGGCCTCCATATACAGATGTGCTCGACCTGCGGTTAGCGGCAGTAAACATGTTGGCTACCTATCTGTCAAAACGTACTCATTTTCCATCGCTGACATTTAGGCTGTGAACCATTCCACCGATTCGTTTAACTTTTAGTTGAAATTTGACACAATTTGATGGTTACACTCGATTCTGTTTTTACACGGATTTTTTTTACACGGCCCTGTAAAAAAAAATGTCATACAAAATTTTTGCAAAGTTGCTCCATTTTGCATGATTCGCCGAGAAATCATAAATCTTTTTTTACACGGATTTTCAAATTTTGAACTGAAAACTTTTTTTTAACGGAACGGATCCCCCGTGTAAAAAAAAGAATCGGGTGTACCGTGCACGCACCCAACTTTGCGCAGCTCCTAACTTTGCGCATTTTGCGGTTATTTTTGTAATAGAGTGCGTATAAATTGAATTTCGAAATATAATTATAGCTTGTCAGCACAATATACATGTTATCATTAAGGTGCATGCATTTTTTCGCTGTTAAATGACACATTTTTCTTTTTTATAGTCGAAACTTGTACTGAAAACAGTGAAAATGACCAAAATGGCGTGTTCTTAGCACAAATGACAAGTGACGGTTTACTCGAAAAACTGTATTTTTTGTAAATTATTACATTCGTTGACAACTGATTACACATGGACCCAATAATTATAATATTGTCGAAGCCATCTTATGAGAATTTGGTTAGTTATACTAAGGACACACCTGTGGTACTTGTACCATGGTACAAGAGAACAAGAAAATTATTCCAAGACTATCTTTAATAAAGACAATAATTGGTATGGTACTCATTTCAAGATTCTTGTACCATGGTACTTGTACCACCAGTGTGTCATTAGTATTATTTACATTTTTCGTTAAAATATATGATGCGCAATGTTAGGAACAATTTTTCAATACAGTGTACCAAATTTTGCGCACAACTCGTATTTCTTCGATATTTTCAACATTTATGATATACCTCGTTGGAATAGTGTTTACGCAAAAAAGAACTTTTGTTGGCTATGGCCAATTTACCTAAATGATGCTGTACATACACCAACAGACGTGAAAACATACTAAGTATGTCGAATCATAAGAAAATAATGCTGGGCATCCTTATCATTTCTAGTATGCTCAAATATGCCTACAAATGGAATGAACATGAATTGTAATAGTAGTATTAGCTGAAAAAATAAAATTTGGATGAAAAATTGTTTGATAGACGCTTGCTTCATGTTAGAAATTTTCCAAGTTATGTGCGCAAAGTTAGGCATTAGAGTGGGGCGTCATGGTCATTTTTTCAAATCAATGATTTTTCGAAGCCATTCTGGGTCCTGAACAACTGTGCAGAATATGGGACCGATTGGTTGCTTCCTCGCTTTCCGCATCGCGTTTGAAGTTTGTATGGAAATTAATATGGGAGAACGTATATTTTTGCATTTCTACTACTACAGGTTTCAGTTCATCGTAAACCAAGTGGCACATTGCGTTAAAGTATAACCCAAAGGATGCCGAAAAACTTTACTGAAGAAGTCACGTTGCTGGAACGTCCACGAAAAAAGTTATAACGCTTCGAACATTGAGTGTTCAAACCATATGCAAAAAATCGTTCATTCTGCCAACACTGCCGTACTGCGTAGACCAATAATTTAACTGAGTGTTATTTCAAAATAATTGATCTTATAGGGCTTTAGAGCTAATGGGAGCTATCCGAAATTATTTCACAAGGAAAAAAATCCGACAAGAAGGAAGATGGGTTTTGTCCTTCGATAACCATAGGTTGTCCGGTAGTGCTGACAGAAACATTGATTTCTTGCATATGGTTTGAACAATCAATTTTCGAAACGTAATAACATTTTTTGTAGACCTTCCAGCTACGTACCTTCTTCGGCAAAGTCTTTTGGCATCCTCCAGGCTATATGCTAACGTATTGAGTCACGTGATTGATGATGAATTGAAGCTGCTAAGAGCAAAAATGTAAAAAAGTACGTTTTCCCATACTAATCTCCATGTAAATTTAAAACGCGATGCGGCATGCGAGGTCGCAACCAATCGAGCCCATATTTTGCACAGTTGATTGGGGTCCCAAAACGATTCAGAAAAACCTTGATCTCACTTGATCGGACAAAGTTTGCGTTTTTCCATACAACTACGCCCCACTCTATTAGGCATATTATAAGGGGTCTGCTTTGAAGTTCAATTTACCATTTATTTCAAATTTTTGTACCAAATTTAGTTCTCAAACAATAATATGATAATAATACTTGTGATAGCCGAGGTGATAACGGTAGTCTAGTAAGCACCGATGTTGCGAGAAGACTCCTCGCTCTAGAAGTGCTGTCTTCGATCGTGCGTTGGATGTGTTACTCCCGTGTGTGTCAGTGTTAGTAGTATTAGCATCTAATAGGGGGTTTGTCTCAGTTGGTATAATAGACTGTTATAAATGGATGTCTACCACATCCCCTTTTTTAACGGAATTTTAATTTATTTTAATGAATAACAATATAAATTATAGCATAGTCATGGATAGGTCAATTGACCATATAGCGTCGTGTCAATACTTATCTTGAAGGGCTAAATCGGTCCTTGGGTCTGATAGTACGATTCGATCGCCGAAGAGTAGGTGTTGGAAGATGGGATGATGATGGTTCGGGTACTACGTCCTTTGGAGAATCCAGAGAGTTATCTTCGTTGTCCGGTGTGCTTGTTGAATCCGAGTTCGAGACTTGGGCTGGGCGAATCAACTTCCTCAAATGAGATATGTTTCGATCATATTTCTTTCCTGTATCGTTCGACTGAACTGTGACATTGGATCCATTTCTGCTCAACACGATGAACTTTTCTTTTAAGAAGTTTGTTGACAGTTTATTCGTTGGGAGCAAATTCTTCATCAGAACAACATCGCCAGCTGAGATGTCACTTGGTTTGGCTCTACGTTTAGCATCTTCTCTCTCCTTCTGTAGCATCTTTTTTTCGAAATCCTGGTCTCGAAAGTCAGAGCTTGGTGGTGTACTTTCAAGATCCTCGAACGCTGGCAGTTTAGAGCGCAATTTTCGTCCTTGTAGTAATTCACTTGGTGCTTTTCCTGTTATTGTGTGCGGTGTGTTGTTGTAGAGGTCTAAGTAATCATCGAGTTCGGCTTTCCAGTCGTTATATAGGGCGTGAGCTATCTTCATTCGTTTGAGTAACGATCTATTTTGCCTCTCAACTTCACCGTTCGCTTGTGGCCAGTATGGTGATGTGTGGTTTAGATGTATACCAATCGTCTTACAAAATTCTTCAAAATCTATCGATATGAATTGCTTTGCATTGTCAAGAGTAATCGTTCTTGGTGGGCCCCATGTTCGGAATATGCGTCTCAGTCGTTTGATGGTTTCATGGGCTGTAATTCGCTGCATGATCTCGATTTCCATAAACCGACTATAATAATCCACTATTACCAAGATATATTCTCCCGTTGGCATAGGACCCAAGAAATCAATTGCCACATCTATCCAGGGTTTCTCAGGAAGGTTGCGACGCATCATCGGTTCAGGAGGGTTAGTCGTTTGTACTAATTGGCATCCTTCACATGTTTCGCAAATTTTCACTGCTTCCTTGTCAATACCCGGCCACCAACATCTTTCGCGTAGTCGGCGTTTCATCATAGATTGGCCCGGATGTCCTTCATGAGCCAATTGGCACATTCGAGAACGTAGGCATTTGGGAATGACGAGTTTGGTACCCCGCATGACAAGGTTATTGACGCTAGATAGTTCGAGACGGAATGGAGCATAATCTTTCAAATCATCCTGGCTCCATTTGTTGCTGTTGATGCATTCGATGAGCTTTTGGAGCTCTGGATCTGATGATGTGGCAGTTATGACTTCTGCTATGTCAATTGTAGCACATTCTTGAACAGATTTTATTATGCATTCCGTTCCAGAGTCGTATTCGGTACTGTTCCCATCACTAGATAGAGAAGATATCGTTTCGACTACCACACGCCTTATGAACTGAATCATCATGCCACTCGTGGTCATCAACATGAGCGGCGAGACAAGATGAACAGTCTGCTAGATCTGTTGAGCCCTTGCGATAAACCACCTTAAAACGGAACGCCTGAATTCTCAACAACCAACGCTCGATTCTTGCTGTAGGCTTTGATGTTGTTGAAAATAATGTTTCCAGCGGACGATGATCGGTCTCGAGTTCAAAAGTTATTCCCAATAAATAGATTTTGAATCGTTCAACAGCCCAAACTATACCAAGTGCTTCCTTTTCTATAGGAGGATAGTTTTTCTCCGTGTTTGTAAGACTCTTCGAAGCATAGCTTATTATTCGCGGAATATTCCCTTTGAACTGGATAAGAATAGCTCCTAACCCTACGTTGGATGCATCTGTTACAAGTAATGTTCTGTCATTTAGATCATAGAATCCTAAACTGCCGGCTGATCCGACCAGTGCCTTAATCTTGTCGAACGAATTCTGATGTTCTTTCAGCCAAGCAAATTGTGAATTTTGCTTAAGCAACTGCCTCAGGGGATGATTTATAGTTGTTAAATCGGGAATGAACCTATTTGTAAATTTGAAAAAAAAAAATTGAAATTTTATTTATTTATTTATTTATTTTTAGCTGTACATAAATGCATTTTTTCAAGTTACTTAAAGCACAAATCTCACCTGGACACATATGTGACAAGCCCTAGAAAGCTCCTAAGCTCCTCTCTGGTTTGAAGCGCCCTGCAACCCTCAATTGATCTAACTTTGTCTTTGCTTGCTGAAATACTTTCTTCTGATAATCTGTGGCCCAGAAAGTCAACCTCTCACTGTTTAAATTTGCATTTGTGATCGTTCAACATGATTCCATATCTGTTCAGTACGCTCAGTGTTTGTTTTACAGCTGCGTCATGTTCGGCCTCAGTATTGCCAAACAGTAATATGTCATCAATGAATACGACCGTGTTGGGACAATCAGCTAATATGCTTTCCATCAAATTTTGAAAAAGTTCTGGTGCGCAGTTCACGCCAAAAAGCAATCTCTTATAACGATAGAGGCCCCAGTTAGTGATGAAAGTAGTAACATCGCGGCTACTTTCAGTGATTTCGACCTGATGAAAAGCTTGCTTTATATCAAGCAAAGTGAAGAATTTGGCGTGACGAAATTTGACAATCATATCGTCGAATACAGGCAAGGGGTGATTAAGTCGTTGAATGGCTTTATTGGCCCGCCTCATATCTATGCACAATCTCAATTCTCCATTTTCTTTAAGGATCGGCACAAGTGGTGAAACCCAAGATGACGGTCTAGTTACTTTCTCAATTATGTCCATCTCGAGTAGCTCATCTATCTTGGATTTAACTTTTTCCAACAGGGGAATGGGACACCGACGAAGAGGCTGAATTACTGGAGGAACGCTTTTATCTACCGGGATACTCAGTTTGATACCCTTCATTTTCGGAAATGCTTTAGCCGGGCTATCCACGCGGTTAACTAAAGTTGACTGGCTAGGGAGACCAATCCTTAATACTCCTAGCTGTTGAGCAGTGAGTTTGCCTAATAACGGTTGCTGACCTTTCTCGATTACGTAGAACGATGCTGTTGTTTTGAGACTGTTATTACCATCGTCGATTTGCAACTCTGCTTCGAATGCCGTTAGAAGCTTTAGTGGAATTCTTCCATATGCCAGAAAACGTTTGTTGTTATCTTTCCTCTCATTACTAATATTAACATCCCTCATCTTCATGAGTTCCCAAGTTGTATCATCAATCAGATTATATTTGGAACCGGAATCTATCAACATAAAGATTCCAACTCCACCAACATGACATTTTATAAGTTCATCATTATCTTCTCCCACATTGTAAACAGGCAAATTTTCCTGTTCTTTTTCCTCTGTAACATTGTAAACTCTTTTGGGTCGCTTAGAGGCGTAAGAAGGATCACTTTTAATGAAATGCTGCTTGCGTTTGCGATCAAAAGATTCCTGAATGTTCAATATTATAATTTAATTAAATGTCAGATAATCGTTTTTTTTACTTACCGGATCAGAACGATTGCCAGAGTGACAAACTGTACGGAAGTGTCCAACTTTGCCACAACGGAGGCAGGTTTTATTTACAGCAGGGCACCGCTCTCCTTGACGATGTTGGTTGAAGCCATCGAGGTTTCCTATCCGTGCCATTGCTGCTTGACGAAAGATGATTTACAGAGTGCTCAAATTTTGGATCTACTCCTTTGTGGTTCATCCTGGCAGATTGGTATCTAACCGATTGATGCGCATTAACAATCTTGGTCGTGTCATCTAAAGTAAGCCTTTCCTTTTCCAATAACTT
Organism: Armigeres subalbatus; assembly: GCF_024139115.2. Classification (NCBI taxonomy): domain Eukaryota; kingdom Metazoa; phylum Arthropoda; class Insecta; order Diptera; family Culicidae; genus Armigeres; species Armigeres subalbatus. The sequence continues at coordinate 14,794 of NW_026941877.1, forward strand.
TTGTCTAAGATCGTCAGGGGTGTATTGTATTATTTTGTCCATTATGGCGATGTGCCTACTTTCTGTTTCCGATTTTCCGAAGCAAATCTTCTCGGCTTTTTGCTGCACACGCGAAGCAAACTTTTCAATAGACTCATCGCTATCCGGAGCCATGGACCAGAAAAGAAAGCGCTCGAAGCTATCATGGTGTTTGGCTGAAAAGTACTCGGTAAGTTTTTCCTTAGCTGTTTTGTAGGGATCCGGGTCGATACCTGTTGTATCTCTACACCTGGTAGACCGAAATAGGCACTTTGGAGTTCGAGACCACCCATAGCCATAAGCTGGACCTTTCGACTGGCATGATCAACCACACCTGCAGCATCCATAACACTTTCGAACCACCTGATCCATTGGTTCCACGCATTTCGAATCTCGGATGATGGCAGGTGTTTATATTTAAAATGTGGCAGGTTGTACGACGCCGGGCTAAAGAAATGTACATTTTGTACAACTTGTTCGTTAACAACACTATCATGGCTCGTCATTTTATCCGCTTCTAAAACTGCTACAATCTGCGAAAATGAAAAATAAACAATGGTCTCCGATTTTTATTCGAATGTTCAACATGATTTGAAAAAAAAAATTAACTATCTTGTAAATCATCATCTATGCATGTGTAAGCAGCAGCCGTAATTCAATCGGCAATCTTTATTCAAACTGCCATAATTTAATTGGCGATCCATATTCAACAACTGATTTCTTTTACTTCTGTTTCACTGTTATCGGCCGTAATTAAATCGGCATCTTTTATTTTCAAACATTTTATTTGTTGTAGCCGTAATTAAATCGGCAACACTGCATTTTTCGTAAGAACCGTAATTGAATCGGTTTCTTGATTCCTCTTCTTCATTAACACATGGCACCGCTCCTCACTCAAACATTTTTCCGTGTTTCCGCTTTGAAATCATTATTATTTCACCAACACATTCCCAACTTCTCTCTTTTTCTAGAGAGTATCCATTAAACAGCAGCCGTCCAAAAAGGTTTTTTTTTTTAATACACCGTTCCGTTTACCAAAATCATGTCACTAATACAGTCCCTCTTTGTAACTTCCCGGTGAGCACACAACAAAGTATTTGATTTTTTTTTCTGCTGGACCGTTGCCATTTTCCTAATACACCGCTTTGTTTCAATTCACCAACAAAATCTTTCACTTCCAGTCTCATATACGCAATTTTCCATCAATGAGATGCCGTTCAACAGAGTGCATCCTATATGCGCACACACACACAAGTAAGATGCTGCCTACACTTCTCTATAGGCATCACTCCATCTTTCCAGCGCCGCAATTAACATTTTCACTATCGAGAACAAAATGGCGTCCGAATTCAACTATTTTTTTTTCTTTTTACGAAGCACTTGTCTTAAAATAGTAACTTCCCTTTATTTTCAAGAGCCATTTTGCCAAGCATTCATGAAATCCAATTAAAAAAAAATCAAACGATAATATCCACCTCTGCTATTTCAGCACTAAAAACTAACATGGCGTCCATTGCAGATTTAACCTTTTCCGGGCATCATTTTCTCAAATTTCTTTTATTCTGCATCAATAGGTAATCCACATATTTCTTCCTACGTATTACATACCTCGACTAATAGCACGCAATTTCACTAAACTGAATCACAAGTTTTCAAAAAAAATTTATGAACTTTCCGCTCGATTTTTCACTCGTCGCCACGATTTGTGATAGCCGAGGTGATAACGGTAGTCTAGTAAGCACCGATGTTGCGAGAAGACTCCTCGCTCTAGAAGTGCTGTCTTCGATCGTGCGTTGGATGTGTTACTCCCGTGTGTGTCAGTGTTAGTAGTATTAGCATCTAATAGGGGGTTTGTCTCAGTTGGTATAATAGACTGTTATAAATGGATGTCTACCACAATACTACAGCATGGAAACTATTTCAGGCAGATAGCTACTTTCTGTAAGTTGTACGAGTTGATTCAATTTTGCATTTCCTTAACTGCGCAAAGTATGGTGCGTGCACGATATTTTCCCCCTCATGGAAGCCGACTCATTTGAGTTTTGACAAATTAATAGTTATTCGGAACGAAAATGATTTGGCGCCAATTTTCTCGCGAACAAAGTTTAACTTTTTGTTAAGAAAATCTTCCAGTATCGGTATTTTCCCGGTACTCCCGGTACTGAGGGGTTCAGTACCGTAGTACCGGGACTCGCCAAAAAGGGTCGGTACTAAAAACCCTAGTGCAAAACAAACCGATCTATCGGAAAGCAAAAGTTTTAAGTTTTGAAATGGTATATAAAACCTTATATTTGGAGAAAAATGACTTCATAACATACAAATCAAAGGTAGTAATGATTTTTTATTTTTATCAGCTTTTTTCACTTCACCAGCCCATATCTTTTGACTGAATAAATACAGCGCTTCAATATTTTCCGATTCTCTTATCTAGGGAATATACTTTCATATGATATATAAATTAGACAAATTGGAGATAGTAAATTTTCCGATTAATGCCCCCCCCTTTTCCCCATAGTGTTATGGCATGCCATGCGAGGCTGACTTGGGTTTTCACCTCTAACATACCATGTGAGGCTGCCTTGGATCCTCACTCTACTCTCCTCTGCCATGCCTCGAGGTGTCGATAGCGATAGATACCAACGATACCGACAATGACATTTAGAAATTTCAAATATCCCTTTATTAGTTGCACTTTACTTAGTTAAGATTATGAAATCGTTTATATGGAGTAAAATCAAATAGCAGAATTTTTTGCTCTGAGTGTAAGACATTATCTCAACATGTGCAAACCTCTCATTTACTTCACCGCGCTCAGCTTGCTTTCGCTCTAACTAACCAACCACAAGTTAGTCATGCTTGTCGACTGCTGCTCGGCGCGCCAGATTCTCTGCAAGCTGCAAGCAATCTGAGTGCAGTTGAAAATGCATTCCACTTCTTCACCGCTTGGCACATCCTCTGGATAAGGGTATTCGCGGTTATGACCCGACCGCAAACGTCTACATAGCTCTTCTTTCAACGTCAAAGGGGCCGTACACTAATTACGTAAGCAATTTTTCTGGGTTTCTACACCCCCTCCCCCATAAGTGCTTACGTAATTAATGTACGACCCCAAAACAGTATGTGCTCTGCAGTTTCATCAACACATGTGCAGTCAGAGCGTAGGAATTAGGAACAAGTTCGATCGGGACCAGCTATGGCAGCTAATGCACGAAAACGGATTTCCGGATAAACTGATACGGTTGATCAAGGCGACGATGGATCGGGTGATGTGCGTAGTTCGAGTTTCAGGGGCATTCTCGAGTCCCTTCGAAACCCGTAGAGGGTTACGGCAAGGTGATGGTCTTTCGTGTCTGCTATTCAACATCGCTTTGGAGGGAGTAATACGAAGGGCAGGGATTGACACGAGTGGTACGATTTTCACGAAGTCCGTCCAGTTATTTGGTTTCGCCGACGACATTGATATCATGGCACGTAACTTTGAGAGGATGGAGGAAGCCTACATCAGACTGAAAAGCGAAGCTAAACGGATTGGACTAGTCATCAACACGTGAGCATGAGCATGAGCATGATTGACCGCCCACGGTTGCTACTCCGTTATTGCCAGGCCAGCTGTAATTACACAGAGAACCAATAGATGGCGTTTGGGACTAACATCATCTTCAATGTGTAAGAACTGGTGACCTAAAAATAAGCAATACCAACGCCGGCCGTGTCCGAATGCAGGTTAATTAAGGAATAGGTACGAAATTGTTGACGTGATACTCGCTTTGATAGAAGCCGACGAGTCATCTGCACTTCCACGAGAAATCACTGGGATGTTGGATATATGGGGTAAGGAGTGTGGCAGGGTTCGTTTTGGTAAACCAGGGTGTCTACTCATCTGCAAAAACAAAATTCCCTGATTTTTCCAGGTTTTTTCCAGGTGTTTTACATTAATTTCCAGGTAAAGACAAATTTGCGGTATATAGATTTTAGCAGCAAAATAATTGATTCAAACAAGTAAATATTTCGAAAAACAATAAAAAAAATTGTTTTTGGTTGCCTCACAAAAACAATGTTGTAAATTACTTAAGGTCACTCCGGACAGAATCCAAGTTTCAAAGTGCTCGCGTTTTCGCGTTTTCCACGCATGCTGCGACGCAGCAAATCTGAATCAACAAAAATGACAGTTGGCCGCCGCCTCCGTATTGAGTGGTGTGTCCCCGAAAACGTGAGCACTTTGGAACTTGGATTCTGTCCGGAGTGACCTTAAGGAATTCTTCCAGAAATTCCTTCGCAAGTTCACCCAGAAATTACTTCAGCCATTCAATCAAAAATTCCTTCAGGAATCGCGTCGAAAATTCCTCCAGGATTCCTTTGAAGATTTCATCATTTCATAGATTCCATCGGAAAATCCCCTGGAAGTTATTATAGAAATTCTTTCAAAGGGGGAACTTTTAGAATTGCTTCAGAATTTCCCTTAGAACTTCATCCAGGATTTTATTTGAAAATGTCTTTGCAAAAACTTCAGAAAACATCTCAATGAATGATATGGAAATGCTAATATCATCTTCCAAACTTAGACGTACATGTTCATTAGATCTGTTCACCATTTCCAAAAGTATTTCAGATTCAAAGTGCCACCTCTCTATTTCAATGAATATCTTAAATGGAGTCTCCTGACCAATTTTCAGCCAAATCCAAGGAGATTTAGAGGTGCATCAAACGAGATTTGTGATTTTTAGACTTTTCCGTAAAATATCGTCTGAATGCATCAATTTAACTCCACATAATAAAAGGATTAGCCGTTGATAACTTCTTTAGACTATTATCTACCACTTTGTCATTGATACTAGGATGATAAGAGGGCTTATTCTATGACTTTTTATTAGATTTAGCTGAAAAAAATGCCTAAAAACCAGAAAAATAATTTGAGATGCATTTGGCGATTCCTTCACGATATTTTTTTTTAATTCGTTCTTTGGAAATTTGGTTAAAAATTCTTTCGGAAATTTCTTTGAATTTTTATTTTAGCTATTTTTTTAAAGAAACTTAAGAAATCATCTTAAGAAATTGTTCCGGAAATATGTTTGGGAATTTCCTCAAGAATTCCTTCAGAGCTTCTTGCGAAAACTTCTTCAGGAAATGTGTTGATGCAAAAATATGAGATTGCTGGGTCCATAACGTTAGGCATAATGACGTTAGGCGTAATACTACCTTTTTATGTCGTGGGCTGTTTTTTGGGCATTTTATGCTTAACATCCTTTAAGCCTAACGTACTCATGCCTAACGTCCGTATACCTGACACGGAGTATACCCGCGATTACTATTGTTGTGCTTGTTCGCGTGACCAACATCTAGTTTGTTCTATTTTGTGACCAACATATAGGTTGTTTAGATCTAGCAGCCAAGGTACCGGTACTATAAGTTTAAAGTAATCAATTTATAGCCTATTCAGATAACGCCATTTATTATCATAAATATCATGATAAACAACAACCTGATGCCATCCCTATACATTCAATTCTCTTTCTCCACTTTAACACGATATTTATTACGATAAATAATCTAATCGTAATCTGGGTAGGTTATTAAGCTTATTGAAGGATATTTTGGCAGAATACTTTTAATGGTTAAAGCGCCACTAGCATTCTATTACTTATGGCTTTGCTGTAAAAACCTTCGGAAAATGCTTCGGGTATACTTTTGAAATTCCTTGGGATATTTTAGGAACTCATGCAAAAGTATCTTGAGGAAAACTTTAGAAAACACCTGGAAGAGTTTTTCCGGATATTTTTCTTTTAAGATTTTTTTGGAAATTCGTTGAGAATACCTTTAGAAACTCCTTTAAATCCATTCGGAATTCCTTCGGCTATTCTTTCAGGAATTCCTTTGGCAAAAATTCTTCACAAATCACTTACATTTTTTTTAAATTCCCTCAGGCGATTTCTTTGAAAAATCCTCCGGATATTCCTTGGAAAACTGATCCAGAAATTCCTTCGGAAGTTCCTCCAGGAATTGCTTTGAAAAATCCTAACTAATTTAGTATTTTTTAATATATTCACAAAGAATTTCCAAGGGAACACTCAAAAAAAAAAATACAAAGCAATCCCTAATTGATTTCCCGAATAAATTCCTAGATTTCACCAAGAATAGCTTCGGAAAGTCTCAATGGCAAAACGTTTTTTGCGGAACAACGATCCACGTGAACATAACTACACTTTTAATAGATTTGATTGGTATATTTAATCAAATATTTGTAAGGATTTTTTCATCTTTTGAGAGAATTTCAATCATGATCACCGGGTATTGAAATATCCCTGATTATGTCAGAAATTCCCTGATAATTCCAGGTTTTTTCCAGGTGGGAAGAAATTCCCTGATAATTCCAGGTTTTCCAGGTTTTTCCAGGTAGTAGACACCCTGGGTAAACGGTCTGCCGTGTATAACGTGTAGTTTGATTCAACACAAAAACAATCGAAAAACGCTAAATATTTTAATCATCTTTCTAATTAACTTACTCACCCGCACAAAGCAGAACAAAATTTCGGTGACCGGCCGATCGTTTTGCTTTCCGCACAAAGCAAAGCTAAATTTCGACGACCGGCCGATCGCTCTGCTTACTGGAGAATCTGAAACACGCAAAATCACGCACTGAACTAATTATCTTTATTACCGGCCGCGCAATGCAGAACACTTTCGACAGATCGCACGATCGTTCTGCTGTCCGAAACAAGATAAATCACGCACTGAACTGATTTTTATTACCGGCCGCGCAATGCAGAACACAATATTCCGGCAGATCGCGCGATCGTTCTGCTGTCCATTACGGAGCATGAGATTCGGTCAAATTATTCGCATTAATACTTGACCAACACCCCCATCTGGGTGAGGGGTAGAGGATGACACACACACACAATACTCGCTCTCTGAAGCGAGAAAGAAAAAATAAAATAAATCGGAACCCCCTCCCAATATGTGCCAATATTCACCAATTATTTCCTCTTGGTTATAAAAAAAATTACATAACGCCAAAAATGAAAGTTTTAGACCCCCACCCATCCCTCGTAACGTTTTTCGTATGGAAGGTTTCTAGTCCTGTATGATAGTTCTGTAATGCTCTAGAAGATCCCCTCCTACCCCTGAAGCATTATGTAATTTGTGAATAAGCCCAAGTATTCTCACGAACAAAAGAGTTTTCTAATGCATGAATTCTCGGGTACTTATTCAAAAGGACGTATGTGATTTTGTAAACAAAAATTGAAACCTCGATTTGTCCAATCTGATAGCAGTCCCACGCAAACCATCACCACAGACAGGTAGTGGAAGCCTTCGGCTAACTGTTGGTGATGTTGGATTGCGTGGGAGTGTCATCAGTTTGGACCTATCGACGTTTAAATCTTTGTTTAAAAAATCACATACGTCCTTTTGAATAAGTACCCGAGAATTACTTATAAGCATTATAGGGTATCTGTTCCTATATCAATAACAATAAGCCAATGCGCATATGAAATGCATTTATTTCTCACCCAATAATCAAGAAACATGAGAATAATTATGCTCGGCTCACGTCATTTTTAATTGATAACAATTTGGTAACTTCAAAAATGAAATTGTTATCACATTATAGAAGTATTTAGCTAAAAAACATCATCACTGCCATGCACCTATTTCAATAACATTCAAAAAAAAGTTAATCCTATGCCTGTACCTATATCAATAATACTGTTTCCAACATAAAATACGCACACTATTACTTGTGTGTATACGTAACGATATGATTGCAGTGATGCCGAATTCTTCAATGTTTTGTATTTGAGTTGAAATATAATTACAAAATTCCAGTTTTCGTTGTAGTTTTCCAACTTATGAGATTAATTTTATGTTTGTTATAGCTCATCTCTTCGATATACCTTGTTTTACAAACATAAGAGTTGAATTTCACAGTAAAAGTTCATTCAAGCATTTTTGGGAAAAATCTAGGTCGGCAACCCTTGCCGATGCTGCAAGCCATGTAAATAGTTTGGAATACGGACAAGAATAAATTAGACGTTGTTCGAAATAAACCTATATCAAACTATAGGAAATCGCGTTAGTTTTTCAAATATGATTATATTTATAGTGAAATTGTGATGTGCTCTATGTGTTGTGAAGTGCATTTTGAAAGGATTCATTCGTTTTAGCTTGAAAATGAGTGGAAAACAACGGCGTGAAATGAGATAAATCTGCTAGTAGCAATCGAGCAGTGCATCAAATCAACAGTTCAGAGGTAGGAAAATGAAAATGAATGAGTTTTATAATTTTGTTTTTAATAATTTGAGTCTTGTGAACTAAAACATTACTCAAACTGAATTTTAAATAATATTCCAAACATTGGAGAAGGTGGTCTATTCATTATTGTGTACATACGATGTGAGAAATTGTAATCAAATTGATTTTTTATTTGGTTTATCGACGGTTGAGATTAATATACGGGCTGTTATTAATATGGGAACAGATACCCTACTACAGAAAATATAATCAATTGAGGGAAAGAAAAGTAGTTTTTAAAATATCCATCGTATAATATAAGAAAAGTTATGCACGAAATAATATTTATTCATTATCTTATACGATTTTCATAATTATGATTAATATTGTTTCAAGGCACCTCTTGGTTAACTAGTTCGTTTTCTATTACGCTGTATCTATTTCTTTAAAAAATATCGTTAGCAATAATATAACATATGTTTTGAGCCAAATAGTTCAATATTATGATCAACAACAAAAAGATGAAGCGGATAAACTTTTTGGTTTCAGAAAAACATTCTCCTACAAGATTACAGATTGAGGCAGATGTAGTGTCTAGAGGACGTGTGTTTTTTGGTTTCGGAAGTTATTTAAGCGACTGGAATCACCTCCAAATCTTATATTAAATGTTTAGGATGAAGTTTTAATTGTTTAGCGATACTATACATAAAATTCATTCAGTAGAGGAGAGTTGTGACAAGATCACAACATCCATTGTACACAAAAGAATTGTAATAAACAGCATTGTGTAAATGATACTGAACCACTACAACTGATAAGGCCTTTTGCAAACGCTATTAGGATTGGCAATCAAATGCACCATCCCTATTAAAATTGTCACACCCTTTCGCAAACCCAGTATTTTACGGCGTACGTAGTTGCCCACGGAAAAGATGTTGAAAAGGGCATATTGACGCATCGCTACAAAAATTTAGTGAAGTGAAGTGAAATTGTACTCACCTTTTTGCTCGGTACTTACTTCTCACTACCAAGACTGTCTTACTACCCATGTTCCCACTCGCATTCCTGGACATCATCATAAACTTGGATTGGACTAGTCATCAACACGTCGAAGACGAAGTACATGATAGGAAGAGGCTCAAGAGAGGTCAATGTGAGCCACCCACCACGAGTTTCTATCGGTGGTGACGAAATCGAGGTGGTTGAAGAATTCGTGTACTTGGGCTCACTGGTGACCGCCGATAACGATACCAGCAGAGAAATTCGGAGACGCATAGTGGCTGGAAATCGTACGTACTTTGGACTCCGCAAGACGCTCCGATCGAATAGAGTTCGCCGCCGTACCAAACTGACTATCTACAAAACGCTTATAAGACCGGTAGTTCTCTACGGACACGAGACCTGGACGATGCTCGTGGAGGACCAACGCGCACTGGGAGTTTTCGAAAGGAAAGTGTTGCGTACCATCTATGGTGGAGTGTAGATGGCGGACGGTACGTGGAGGAGGCGAATGAACCACGAGTTGCATCAGATGTTGGGAGAACCATCCATCGTTCACACCGCGAAAATCGGAAGACTGCGGTGGGCCGGGCACGTAGCCAGAATGTCGGACAGTAATCCGGTGAAAATGGTTCTCGACAACGATCCGACGGGAACAAGAAGGCGAGGTGCACAGCAAGCAAGGTGGATCGATCAGGTGGAGGACGATTTGCGGACCCTCCGCAGACTGCGTGGTTGGCGACGTGTAGCCATGGACCGAGCTGAATGGAGAAGACTTTTGTGTATTGCACAGGCCACTCCGGCCTTAGTCTGGTAATAAATAAAAAAAATATATGACTTTATTGGTCTAGAGCCAGCTATTCCAATATCTAAATTTTTGGTGAAGCTTTTGATTAACTCTTGGTTGGCACAAATGGCATTGGAGTAGTCTGGGTTCATGTCATCAAACAAAATTGTACATCCGGGAGCCATCTCCGGTAGTAGCCATCTATTTAGGTAAACGATCTAAACAGAATTGCACTGTCTTAGTCAAGGTCTTGAAGGGTTACTGCCGACCGAACTATCACATCACACGACAAATATTCAACGCTATAAGCTCTTGTACGCTTATGCGTTGCATGCCCTTTTCAAGGACCCTTTTCCAAACTTTCCCTACACGCTTAGTTCAGTTCACCCAAATATGGGTGAACAGTACCCATAATCTCGAAAAAGTGCACATACCTATTTATGGGTGAAGTGCCATTCACCCATATTTGAGTACATGTGGTTTATGAAAATATTGGTAATGTTTACTTATTTGTGGGTACTCTATTATAGGTGAAATTTACCTAAATTTGGGTGAAATTTTTTTGTTTTTGTTTTGAAAATCGTTTTGGATAAAATCTTAAAAATTCTATAAATATAATGCAAAATATTTTATTTGTCATATTACATATAAAGAAAAATATTTTATTTATCTATGTGTTTAAATTTACATTTTCATAAAACAGTTTGATCCACATCTTCATCTTCCTGAAAGCAGTAATCCCGGATGGCTCGGAACATCCTTCAGCAGAAGCTTCGTATATAGTGGAGAAGAGTCGATCGCAGGAAAAGCAGCGGAGAACAAATAAGCTGGCAATAAAAGCAACAACTATACTGATGAGGAGCTTTGGCGGCATGGCATTCAGTAAGCAGCTTTCCAGGTGGTAACTGTGCCGGATGAACAGATATGTTGGTGTACCAATCAATTAAACGGTTGCCACTGATAGTAAAACAATCTGGAAAATATTAAAAGTCGCAATTAAATTTAAAATAATTCCTTTAAGCTATACAATTTTTACTAATAATTGAACCTACCTACCAAGTTGACTATCTGCGATCCGGAAATTATTTGAGTAGCATAGCAGCATTGGATAGCATTAAAACAAATTTGTTACAATTACAAAAATGAATCAGCATCACCTCCCGCGCTCACGTTCCGTCTTCCTTTTCCTGGACTTTTCCACCTTTATTGTACATTTGATAAATCCAATTTGAGCTTTTAACACCTGCCGGCCTTTAGATCCGTTGATGAGTTGGGTGTTGTCGTTATTTTCACTCGCACAGTAGAGGTCCTTCGTATTATAGTTCGTGAGACATTCAATTTGGGACGGGTCGAATGGGATCTGCAACCTTCTGAATATCTCGGGGCATGCCGAGAACTCCCGATATCCAAACCGAAACGCTTGCTGGAGGATTGATAGATTTCAACCGGTTTCCTTTTATGGGCATATTGGGCCGTTCAGCGACTCGCAGCTGTAAGCAGAAGTTCTCTACCGATGGTTCAGGAATCAGTTTCCATTCCTGCTATCTGCTGTATAATCGTCGATCGGCGCCTGCGAGGTGGATGTGGTGCTGCTGATCGGAACATCGGAACTGGAAAACAAATTGCAACTTTAGTTGTGTTTCGAAAATCAATATTTATTATCAGAATATAGCAATCGCAATAAAAGACATAAAAATAGTTACCTCACTGCTTCCGAAACTAAAATGGTTATCGACTTTGACACCATAAAGGATAAATAAAATAAATATAGGAAAAATTTAAAAACTTTCAATGATTGCGACGTGGGACGTTGCGGCCATCAGCTCGAATTTGTTTATGTTCAATTTTTCACCCAAATATGGGTAACAGTGATTACTCAAATATGGGTAAAGTCGGTTTCTTCGGAAAATCAGTAAAATTAACTGATTTTTTGGGTATGTTTTACTGATAATATTGGTATAATTGAATTTACCCATATTTGAGTGAATGAAGTACCCATAAATAGGTAAACCAAACTAAGAGTGTATGTTCTCCCATTCACATTCCTTCACTGACAAAAATCCAATCATATCCATTATGTGTGGCACACATAAATTTCGACTATAGCATTTTCCACATAACGGCTATATGAATTTGCATAGCATATATGTGGAAACACACATAACCCTTATTAACTAATAACCTTTATGTGGATTTTCCAATAGCGGGTGGTTATTAACGCACACATAAAATTTATTTGTAAATTTCTTTAGATTTTTGCCAATAAAAATGTGTGGATTTTTATTAGTGTTTGGTTAACTTCGTTTTCCGTCAGGGGTGCGCTGAAAAAGGTGTGAAGGAGATGGCAGCAATCTCCCAAGGTGAACGTGCCCCTGGAGCCGACGTTCTGATACCTGATACCTGGGGCGGCATTGTTCTTCGCTGGATTTTTGAGTTTGTGGTCTGTTACTTCATCCACTGTTTATCACAAATATCCCCAGCAAGGAAGGTTACTCTAACTTGAGCATAATGTGCATCTATCCTGTTAGATAGTTACACTAACATTCTCACTAACGGTTAGGGTAAAGTGAGGCTAAAGTTACGCTAGAATGCAACACTTTTGTTAGGTATGTTTATGCTTGGTGCATAATTTCCTCTAACCTGTTACACTCACGTTATATCAACGTTAGATATGTTTCGCTTTGGGCGGTTAGGTAGCGGTTAGGGTTGTTTCAAAAGGGTTTTCATGTTGATTTATTTACACCCAGCTGTCATCGGAGGCAGAATATATATGTACTAGTGAATGTACATATACAAAACTGCCTCGAATGGCAGTTGGATGTAAATAAATTATTAATCAAAATCTTCGGGAACATTTCCCACATATTTTAATTGATTGATTAACATCCAACAAAATAAATACAATATATTATATTAAGGTAAGTAAAATAAACTATTTTTTTGGCTGCTTGTTCCGATATGCTGCTGTTTTGTTGATCCGGAGCGCTATTTTCCTCACCGGAACTTTATTTTTCCAGACTCCATCTGCCGTTCTTTCCATCCCAATGCGGCTATTTTCTTTCGCGCCGGAACAGTCTGTTCATCGCATGTCCACTTCCGAAGGAAACTATCAACAGAGCGGCGATCAATGCGGCTCTTCGAGTGGTAATGAAGAGCAGGAATAGGGCTAGGGCATGCAGTGAAGTATTTCGGTCATCGTCCGGAGCTCAGAAGATTGACGTTTGGAAATATGCCCTCATGATCCGGTATCGGCCTATCTTTGTCTGTCCTCTAGCAAGGCTGTACGAATGACTAATGTAGCAATGCAAATTAAATAAAACTAACCAAATATCTCAAATTAAAGGAAAGTCTAATTCTTGATGAACGCTGGGAATTTCTCCAGAAATCTGAAAATTTTGTGGGAATTCCTTCGAGAATTCATTCACTTCTGCAATTCCTCTAAGAAATTTTTCGGCAATTCCGTTAGAAATACTATTCTCGTTCAATTGATCAGGATAATTTTCTAGGAACTCCTCTCGGAAATTTCCTGGGACTTAAGGAGATGTTCTGGGAATTTCTCCAGGTATTGCTAAAATGCTGCGAAAAATCCCCTAAAAATACCCTCAACATTCTTCTGGAAAGATCTCTTACAATCCCTCCTGCAGTTCCAAAATTACTGCAGAAGTTACTTTGCAGCGGTTTTTCTGGTAAATCTTTCGGAAGTAATTTCTCGAGGAGTTCCTCTGGGACTTTCCTCTAAGAATTTCCAGAAGACTTTTTGGAGTAATTCTGGCAGGAATTCCTCAAGTAATTCTTCCAGGAGTTCTCCTGGGAACTCTCTAGGGAGTTTTTCTGGGAACTTCTCCAACAAGTCCATGGGGATACTCTAGAAATTCTTCTAACAGTTCCACTGAGAGGTATCCCAAGAGTTCTTCGGGAAATTTCTCGAGGAGATTTTCTGATTATTCCTCCAGGAGTTCCACTGAGAGGTCTCCCAAGAGTTCTTCAGGAAATTCCGCCAAAAGATTATCTGATTATTCCTCCAGGAGCTCCGCTGGGAATTCCATCAGGAGTTCCTCTGGGAATTCGTTCGGAAGTTTCTCTAGGAATGCCTCCAGGAGTTCCTCTGAGAATTCCTCTATGAATTTCTCTGAGAATTCCTCCAGGAGTTCCTCTAGGAATTCACCCAGGAGTTCCTCTAGGAATTCACCCAGAAGTTCCTCTGGGAATTCTTCCAGAAGTTTCTCTGTTTATACCAACAGTTCTGCTGGAAATTTCCCCAGGAGTTCCTCTGAAAATTCTTTCGGAAGTTTCTATGGGAGTTCCTCAGGGAATTCTTCCAGACGATTCTCCGATTATTCCTCCAGGAGTATTACTGGGAATTCCTCCTGGAGGTTCTCTGATTATTCCTCCAGGAAGTTCTCTAATCAATCCTCCAGGAGTTCCGCTGGGAATTCCTAGAGGAGTTCTTCTGGGAATTCTTGCAGAAGTATCTCTGATTATTCCTCCAGCAGTTCTGATGGGAACTCCCACAGGAGTTCCTCTGGCAATTCTTTCGGAAGTTTCTCTGGGAATTTATCCAGGAGCTTCTCTGATTATTCCTCCAAAATTTCCGCTAGGAATTCTCCCAAGAGTTCCTCTGGGAATTCTTTCAGAAGATTCTCTGATAATTCCTTCAGGAGTTCCACTGAGAATTCCCTTGGGAGTTTCTCTGGAAATTACACCAGGAGTGTTTCCGAGAATTCCTCCAGGAGTTCTTCTGGGAATTCTTCCCGAAGTTTCCTTAATTATTCCTCCGGGAGTTTTGGTGGGAATTCTTCCTGGAGTTCCTCTGAAAATTCATTCGGAAGTTTCTCTCGGAATTCCTCCAGGAGGTTCTCTAATTATTCCTCCAGAAAATCCGCTGGGAATTCCTCCAGGAGTTCCTCTGGGTATTTTTCCAGAAGTTTTTCTAAGAATTCTTCCAGGAGTTCCACTTAGAATTCCCCTAGGAGTTTCTCTGTGAATTCCACCAGGAGTTTTCAGGAAATTTCCCCAGGAGTTCCTCTTGAAATTCTTTCGGAAATTTCTCTGGGAGTTCCTCACTGAATTCTTCCAGAAGTTTCTCTGAATATTCCTCCAGGAGTTCCCCTGGGAATTCTTCCAAAAATTTCTCTAAGAGTTCCTCCAGGAGTTCCACTTAGAATTCCCCTAGGAGTTTCTCTGTGAATTCCACCAGGAGTTTTCAGGAAATTTCCCCAGGAGTTGCTCTTGAAATTCTTTCGGAAATTTCTCTGGGAGTTCCTCACTGAATTCTTCCAGAAGTTTCTCTGATTATTCCTCCAGGAGTTCCCCTGGGAATTCTTCCAAAAATTTCTCTAAGAATTCCTCCAGGAGTATCACTGAGAATTCTTCGAGGAACTCCACTGGGAATTCTGCCAGAAGTTCTTCTAGGATTTTCTCCACTAGATGCTTTGGGAATTCCGCCAGGAGATCCCCAGGGAATTCTTCCAGGTGATATTTTGATAATTCTTTAGGAAGTTTCTCTAGGAACACCTCCAGGAGTATCACTGAGAATTCCTCCAGGAATCCCTCTGGGAATTCCTCCAGTAAGTTCTCTGATTATTCCTCCAGGGGTTCCGCTGGAAATTCCAAGAGTAGCTCATCTGGGAATTCTTTCGGAAGTTCCTCTGGAAACTCTCTAGGAATTCCCCCAAGAGTTCTTCTGGAAATTCTTCCAGAAATATCTCTGATTATTCCTCCAGGAGTTCTGTTGGGAACTTCCACAGGAGTTCCTCTGGAAATTCTTTCGGAAGTTTCTTTGGGAATTCCTCCAGGGGTTCCTCTGGGAATTCCTCCAGGAGTTTCTCTGGGAATTCCTCCAGAAGTTCCTCTGGGAATTCTTTCAGAAGTTTCCCTAATTATTTTTCCAGGAGATTTGGTAGGAAATCTTCCAGGAGTTCCTCTGGAAATTCATTCGGAAGTTTCTCTGGGAATTCCTCCAGGAGGTTTTCTAATTATTTCTCCAGAAAATCCGCTGGAAATTCCCCCAGGAGTTCCTCTGGGTATTCTTCCAAAAGTTTTTCTAAGAATTCCTCCAGGAGTTCCACTTAGAACTCCCCCAGGAGTTTTTCTGGGAATTCCACCAGGAGTTCTGTTGGAAATTTCTCCAGGAGTTCCTCTTGAAATTCTATCGGAAGTTTCTCTGGGAGTGCCTCAGGGAATTTTTCCAGAAGATTCTCTGATAATTCCTCTAGGAATTTCGCAGGGAATTCCCCCAGGAGTTCCCCTGGGAATTCTTCCAAAAATTTCTCTAAGAATTCCTCCAGGAGTATCACTGAGAATTCTTCGAGGAATTCCACTGGGAATTCTGCCAGAAGTTCCTCTAAGATTTTCTCCACTGATGCTTTGGGAATTTTGCCAGGAGGTCCTAAGGAAATTCCACCAGGAGATCCCCAGGGAGTTCTTTCAGGTGATATTTTGAGAGATTTTTCGGAAGTTTCTCTAGGAATACCCCCAGGAGTATCACTGAGAATTCCTCCAGGGTCCCTTTGGGAATTCCTTCAGGAGGTTCTCTGATTATTCCTTCCAAGAGTTCCGCTGGGAATTCCCAGAGGAGTTCCTCTGTTTCTCTGGGAACTCTCTAGGAATTCCCCCATGAGTTCTTCTGGGAATTCTTCCAGAAATATCTCTGATTATTCCTCCAGGAGTTCTGCTGGGAACTCCCACAAGAGTTCCTCTGGAAATTCTTTCGGAAGTTTTTCTGGGAATTCCCCAAGGAGCTTCTCTGATTATTCATCCAGAAGATCCGCTGAGAATTCCTCCAGGAGTTCCACTTAGGATTCCCCCAGGAGTTTCTCTGGGAATTCCACCAGCAGCTTCACTGAGAATTCTTCGAAGAGTTCCACTGGGAATTCGTCAAAAAATCCTCTAGAAATTCCACCAGCGACTCCTCTGGGATTTCCTCCATCACATGCTTTGGGAATTTCGCCAGGAGATCCGCAAAAAATTCTCCCAGGAGATCTTCTGAGAATTCTTTCGGAAGTTTCGCAGATAATACCTCCATGAGTTTCACTGAGAATTTCTCCAGGAGGAACTTCCGGAGGTCTAGTGGAACTACCGGACGAACTTCCTAGAGGAACTTCCGGAGGTCTAGTGGAACTACCGGACGAACTTCCTAGAGGAACTTCCGGGCGAATTAACTCGAGGATCTTCCGGAGAAATTCCTGGAGGAACTTACAGAGGAATTTTTGGAGGAACTTCCGGAAAAAATTCTGGAGAAGCTTCCGAAGGAATTCCCGAAAAAACTTCCAGGGGAATCGCTGGAGGAACTTCAGGAGGATTTTTTCCTGGAGGAACTTTCGAAGGAACGTCCGGAGGAACTTCCGGAGAAATTCAAGGAGAAACTTCAGGAGAAATTCCTGGAGGAACTTCCGGAGAAATTCCTGGAGGAACTTCCGGAGAAATTCCTAGAGGAACTTCCGGAGTAATTCCTGGAGGAACTTCCGAAGGAATTGCTGGAGGAACTTCCGGAGAAATTCCTGGAGAAACTTCCAGAGAAATTCCTGGAGGAATTTCCGGAGGAATTCCTGGAGGAACTTCCGGAGGAATTCCTGAAGGAACTACCGAAAAAAATTCTGGAGGAACTTCCGGAGGAATTCCTGGAGGAACTTGCGGGGGAATTCCTGGAGGAACTTCCGGAGGAATTCCTAGAGGAACTTCCGAAGGAATTCCTAGAGGAACTTCCGAAGGAATTCCTAGAGGAACTTCCGAAGTTCCTCTAGGAATTCCTTCGGAAGTTCCTCTAGAAATTCTTTCGGAAGATCATCTAGGAATTCCTTCGGAAGTTCCTCTAGGAGTTCCTTCGGAAGTTCGTCGCGGAATTCCTTCGGAAGTTCGTCGCGGAATTCCTTGGAAAGTTCCTCTAGGAATTCCTTCGGAAGTTCCTCCTTCCTTCGGATTCCTAGAGGAACTTCCGAAGGAATTCCTTGAGGAACTTCCGAAGGAATTCCTAGAGAAACTTCCGAAGGAATTCCTAGAGGAACTTCCGAAGGAATTCCTAGAGGAACTTCCAAAAGAATTCCTAGAGAAACTTCCGAAGGAATTCCTAGAGAAACTTCCGAAGAATTCCTAGAGAAACTTCCGAAGGAATTCCTAGAGGAATTTCCGAAGGAATTTCTAGAGGAACTTCGGAAAGAATTCCTAGAGGAACTTCCGAAGGAATTCCTAGAGGAACTTCCGAAGGAATTCCTAGAGGAACTTCCGAAGGAATTTCTAGAGGAACTTCGGAAAGAATTCCTAGAGGAACTTCCGAAGGAATTCCTAGAGGAACTTCCGAAGGAATTCCTAGAGGAACTTCCGAAGGAATTCCTAGCGGAACTTTCGAAGGAATTCCTAGAGGAACTTCCGAAGGAATTCCTAGAGGAACTTCCGAAGGAATTCCTAGAGAAAACTTCCGAAGGAATTCCTAGAGGAACTTACGAAAGAAATTCCTAGAGGAACTTCCGAAGGAATGCCAAGAGGAACTTCTGGAAGAATTCCTAGAGGAACTTCTGGAAGAATTCCTAGAGGAACTTCTGGAAGAATTCCTAGAGGAACTTCTGGAAGAATTCCTAGAAGAACTTCCGAAGGGATTCCTAGAGGAACTTCCGAAGGATTTCATAGAGCAACTTCCGAAGGAATTCCTAGAGGAACTTCCGAAGGAATTCCTAGAGGAACTTCCGAAGGAATTCCTAGAGGAACTTCCGAAGGAATTCCTAGAGGAACTTCCGAAGGAATTCCTAGAGGAACTTCCGAAGGAATTCCTAGAGGAACTTCCGAAGGAATTCCTAGAGGAACTTCCGAAGGAATTCCTAGAGGAACTTCCGAAGGAATTCCTAGAGGAACTTCCGAAGGAATTCCTAGAGGAACTTCCGAAGGAATTCCTAGAGGAACTTCCGAAGGAATTCCCAGAGGAACTTCCGAAGGAATTCCTAGAGGAACTTCCGAAGGAATTCCTAGAGGAACTTCCGAAGGAATTCCTAGAGGAACTTCCGAAGGAATTCCTAGAGGAACTTCCGAAGGAATTCCTGGAGGAACTTCCGAAGGAATTCCTAGAGGAACTTCCGAAGGAATTCCTAGAGGAACTTCCGAAGGAATTCCTAGAGGAACTTCCGAAGGAATTCCTAGAGGAACTTCCGAAGGAATTCCTAGAGGAACTTCCGAAGGAATTCCTAGAGGAACTTCCGAAGGAATTCCTAGAGGAACTTTCGAAGGAATTTCTAGAGGAACTTCCGAAGGAATTCCTAGAGGAACTTCCGAAGGAATTCCTAAAGAAACTTCCGAAGAAATTCCTAGAAGAACTTCCGAAGGAATTCCTAGAGGAACTTCTGAAAGAATTCTTAGGGGAAATTCCGAAGGAAGGAGGAACTTTCGAAGGAATTCCTAGAGGAACTTCTGAAAGAATTCTTAGAGGAATTTCCGAAGGAAGGAGGAACTTTAGAAGGAATTCCTAGAGGAACTTCCGAAGGAATTCTTAGAGGAACTTCCGAAGGAATTTCTAGAGGAACTTCCGAAGGAATTCCTATAGGAACTTTCGAAGGAATTCCTAGAGGAACTTCCGAAGGAACTCCTAGAGGAACTTCCGAAGGAATTCCTAGATGATCTTCCGAAAGAATTCTTAGAGGAACTTCCGAAGGAATTCCTAGAGGAACTTCCGAAGGAATTCCTAGAGGAACTTCCGAAGGAATTCCTAGAGGAACTTGCGAAGGAATTCCTAGAGGAACTTCCGAAGGAATTCCTAGAGGAACTTCCGAAGGAATTCCTAGAGGAACTTCCGAAGGAATTCCTAGAGGAACTTCCGAAGGAATTCCTAGAGGAACTTCCGAAGGAATTCCTAGAGGAACTTCCGAAGGAGTTCCTAGAGGAACTTCCGAAAGAATTCCTAGAGGAACTTCCGGAAGAATGCCTAGAGGAACTTCCGAAGGAATTCCTAGAGGACTCTCCGAAGGATTTCTTAGAGGACCTTCCGAAGGAATTCCTAGAGGAACTTTCGGAGGAACCATTGGAGGAACAGCCGGAAGAATTCCTGGAGGAACTTCCGGAAGAAAACTTGGAGGAACTTCCGAAGGAATTCTTTGAGCAATTTTCGGAGAAATTCCTGAAGAAACTTCCAAATGAATTTCTAGAACTTCTGGAGGAACTTCCGGATGAATTGCGGAAAAATCCTTTGAGGAGCTTCCATAATTCCTAGAGGAACTTTCGGAAGCATTCCAGAAGGAACTCCCGGAGGAATCCCTTAAGGAACTTCTGGAGGAATTTAAGGAGGAACTATCGGAGGAATTCCAGGAGAAACGGTGAAGTTTTAGTGCACGAAATGAATGAACGTTGCCCCACACTGCTGCCGTCGATTACCAATCATCGCAGGAAGTAGGTGAAATAATTACCGAACAATTCAGCTGTTGAGATTCCGGTGAACTGAAGTAAACTTCACCGAAATCTGTGAAATGATTTAAGTGTGAACGGTGTGACGCCAGCTGCCGCTGGCTGAAAACGATCTAACACGCCACCGCCGATAAAATTTCAATCAACGGGTCTGATTAAATTAAATTAAAAAAAAAATAAATTGAGTTGAGATCTAACTCAGCTCATTTAAGCCCCAAACGCAATAGTAGCGGAACGGCGACGGAAACGGCAAATTTGACAGAAAATATATGGACTAACTGTCAAATCTTGCCGTTTTCGTTGCCGTTCCGCTGCATTGCGTGGGGGGCTTTATTACGCTATTGTTTCAAATTAAAATTTGATGGAGTGGATTCTTATTCGGGAAATCCAGGATCCCTACACTAAATCGGTGTGAAGTTAATCATTTACGTATTCCATTCGCATCCAAACGCTCATCGTATTACTTTTCTTTTAAAATAGGTATTGTCCTGCCTATCTTTCCGGCGCTATAGAATATACTCCATGATGTTAAAATTCCTTTTTAGCACGGGTAAAATGATCTGGTTGACTCATCCGATTAATTTTAGTTTATGCCGGCATCTGTGAAAGACAAAGTCATCATGATTTCAATAATCTCACGGACATTACCACAGAACTTACCTAATTGTCGGGATCTGTTGTTGAAGGACTTTCCAACTTGTGCCGAGAACGCTGCAACACATGCATTCCGGAGGCAGGCATCATCACGGCCTCTGTTCACGGTCTTCATGAATTTTTATAAACAGCACTCACGCGATCAACATCATCGGCAGCTTGATCAGCAGCAGCAGCAACACATCCCTACGGTTTATTTGAATCCGCATTTTAAATCCAGCGATGGCAAATTGACCGCATCCGCCGTCAATGGGATTTGATGCCGGCATCCATACGAACTCTGTAAATGACAAAGTTCTCAGCAATTCATTTATTATGAATATAAAAGTAATACAAAACTTACCCGGCACACGTCGTCGGAAGAAGCGCATCCTGACCGCGAGGACCAGATGATTCGTTGGAATGTCGATTCGTTTCAGCAGCTTCGAGAATATTTTTATTTTTTTTTCCCCAACACCTCAGCAGTGCGGCTGTATGCAAAAGCAAACTGTCAAAATTGAAAATAGACACGTACAAATACTATTGCAACAGCATAAAATCATAAAAATGGATATGTATTTGCATCGTAACATAACTAACATCTCCTAACTAGTGGCTAACGTCGCACAGATTGTTTGCTGGGTCGGTTCACTTTGTTGTTCGGTCTCATTGATTGCGGTGCGTAATC
>NW_026941878.1:0-16523 GCF_024139115.2 Armigeres subalbatus
AATGCCGCGAATACAACGTGCCCACACATCATCTATTCATCGACTTCAAAGCCGCATATGATACAATCGATCTGGACCAGCTATGGCAGCTAATGCACGAACACGGTTTTCCGGATAAACTGACACGATTGATCAAAGCGACGATGGATCGGGTGATGTGCGTAGTTCGCGTTTCAGGGGCATTCTCGAGTCCCTTCGAACCCCGCAGAGGGTTACGGCAAGGTGATGGTCTTTCGTGTTTGCTATTCAACATCGCTTTGGAAGGGGTAATACGAAGAGCAGGGATTAACACGAGTGGTACAATTTTCAATAAGTCCGTCCAGCTATTTGGTTTCGCCGACGACATAGATATTATGGCACGTAACTTTGAGAAGATGGAGGAAGCCTACATCAGACTGAAGAGGGAAGCTAAGCGGATCGGACTAGTCATCAACACGTCGAAGACCAAGTACATGATAGGAAGAGGTTCAAGAGAAGACAATGTGAGCCACCCACCGCGAGTTTGCATCGGTGGTGACGAAATCGAGTGGTAGAAGAATTTGTGTACTTGGGCTCACTGGTGACTGCCGAAAATGACACCAGCAGACAAATCCGGAGACGCATAGTGGCGCGAAATCGGACGCACTTGGGACTCCGCAAAGACGCTCCGATCGAATAGAGTTCGCCGCCGTACCAAACTGACAATCTACAAAACGCTAATTAGACCGGTAGTCCTCTACGGACACGAGACCTGGACGATGCTCGTGGAGCACCAACGCGCACTTGGAGTTTTCGAAAGGAAAGTGCTGCGTACCATCTATGGTGGGGCCCAGATGGCGGACGGTACGTGGAGGAGGCGAACGAACCACGAATTGCATCAGCTGTTGGGGAGAACCATCCATCGTTCACACCGTGAAAATCGGACGACTGCGATGGGCCGGGCACGTAGCCAGAATGTCGGACAGTAACCCGGTGAAAATGGTTCTCGACAACGATCTGACGGGCACAAGAAGGCGAGGTGCGCAGCGGGCAAGGTGGATCGATCAGGTGGAAGATGACTTGCGGACCCTCCGTAGACTGCGTGGTTGGCGACGTGTAGCCATGGACCGAGCCGAATGGAGGAGACTCTTATATACCGCACTGGCCACTTCGGCCTTAGTCTGAATAAATAAATAATAACTTCAGAGTCACATGCTGAAGTTTATGCATCCAAATGAGAATGAGTTCCTCAAGGATCGATCACATCCAACACACCTGTTGGAAACGGTACATAAGTTCAACGAAATACTGGATGACGGTGGGCAGAGAGGACACTCGAGCCACTGATTGTGACATGGACGGATAATATCAACCGGTTTGAGAATGAATCTCGGAGCAGCTGAGGGTTCTAGAGAGAAGTTCCCGTTGTTTAACACGCGAACGGTATCCGAGTTGCAGCTTCCTAAGCAGAATGTGCGGTACGCAGCAAAGGTGCAACGATACAAACACCTCTCGGGGGTACCGACGATGGACTTCCTGTCCGGTGCACCAACTATTCTCATCGGGTTAGACAATCTGTACCTGTTTGCCGCACTTGAGACACGTGTCGGAAAGCTGAGCGAACCGATCGCTGTATGATCGAAAATGGGCTGGACGATCTATGGTTCCGAGAAGCGATGGCCAAGACTACGGTACATCCACTCTGTCGCACCGGTGAGCAACCAGCAGTTGCATGACTTGATGCGTCAGCAGTACGTGCTGGATGAAACCATATCTACATCGTATGCCGTTCCGGAACCGGCGAAGGATAAACGGGCCCGATAAATCATTGAGATGAGAGAAGCGAGTAGGCGACCGCTACGCAACAGAGTTGCTGTGGAAGAAGAACGAGAGAAGATTTCCCGACAGGCCGTTCGACGGATGAAAGCCCTCGACTGTAAGTTGGCCACTAAGCCAACGCTAAAGGAGAATGTTTGTCGACAAATTAAAGAATACCAAGCAAAAGGGATACACATAAGGCGACGACCGCCGAGCTGACGGAGACGCTACCTTCTTCGGTGTGGTATCTGCCATTGAACGTTGTAGAGAATCCGCGAAAACCGAGTAAGGCACCCCTGGTCTGGGACGCTGCGGCGGCAGTAAATGGGATCCCTAAATTCGGAGCTGCTCAACGATCCGTATATGCTACAGGGTGCGGCAAAAAATAATACGAAAATGTTTAAACTTTAATATTGGGCTAATTCGAGTAGTAGATTTCGGACCGGGTATAGGAGCTAGGAGTGTTTTTTATATCGAAGAAGAAAAAAATATAATCCTGTTTTCCGTCGCGAAAGCTTTTCAGCATCTATACTGACGCCAACGGTCGCAGACTGGTTAATTTCACCGAAGATAATTGCGGATGTTCTGGAAAAAATGAAGTTTAAATTCCAAAAAAAAAATCCGGCTGGTGTCATAATGTTTGGTTTGGGGCGTCCAACGGTTAGAAACTGCGGCCTGTTTTCATCGATGTTGGGGTTTAAATCGAATTGTTTATCTTTATTTTGAAGGACGAAGTGCTTCCTTGGGGTAAGGCCGAGGATAAAAACTTTGTGATGGAGCATGATTGAGCGCCATGTCACACGTCCAATCAGCCCAACAATGGCTGAAGAACAATATGATATTTTGGTCGAAAGATTTGTGGTCCCTTAGCAGTCCGGATCTGGATCCGTTGGGTTATACAATTGGGTATGTTGAAGCACGAGTCTGCAAACCATCGCACCCTTGTGTGAAGACCCTAAAGTCAGCCATAACATGCACATGGTAGTTGGTGTCGGAAGACTAAGTTTGAAAGGCGTGTTCTAGCTCCGGCGTTATGTCATCTTTAGGGTATTATCAACAAAAATAAAGCACACATCCAGTAACTTTGTTTAAGAGGACCTTATTATGATAACTGAACTTGAAAATGTTGAGATTATTGCTTGGAGCAGTTCAAATGGGATTTAAGAGAAATAGAAACAATTTTCGCATTATTTTCTGCCGCACCCTGTAGTTCCCCTCCCTCGAGTAATCTGCCATTCCCGAGAGCGGCCGGTCGCCTTTGGAGGTGACAGACAGGGAATGTACCATCAAATCCACATCAGATCGGAGGATAAGCAGGCACAGCGGTTTATCTTAAGGACCAATAATGATGTAGCTATACAGGTGTACGTTATGGACGTGGTAACTTTTGGCTCAACGTGCTCACCCAGTTCAGTGCAGTTCGTGAAAAACCTGAATACCGAGCAGTATGCAGATCAGTACCCGGAGGTCGCAGTAGCGATCGTCAAGCGGCACCACGTCGACTACAATTTCGATAGCGTGGACACAGTAGAGGAAGTGATTCAACGAGCGAACGAGGTAAAGTACATCCATTCTCATGGAGGTTTTCATATAAGAAACTGGGTTTCAAATTCTGACATGGTTTTGGAGAAGCTTGGAGAGCGAAGCAGTGGATCGATAGTGATTTTTACCAAATATATTATATTAACAATATGGTTCACTTCGAGTTTTCCCATACAACGAAATGGCGAACAATTTGCCGGTGATAACAACATCATCTAGCGAGCAAAGAGGAATCTAAACATGTTTTTTTCTAGCTTGTGCTGGAAAACCCTCCTGCCATCTTCCGGTGAGTAGTCATACAGTTGTTCGATGACATTTTACAGTGTGGGGATGTCCATACATTTTTCAATAAATCGATTACCGGAATATCGACTTTCTTAAATGCAAACACTACTGTAAATATTTCGATGAAGCAGTGCAAAGCAGACAAACTACACCTTTGCTTCAATCGTTTTAACTGTGAAAGCCGTTCCGCAAACATTAAAATGATTGTTCCACTGTAAACATTTCTATCATTTTCTTCAGCAAGAAATTTGATTAATTCTTTCTGAATATTATCGATATTATTCAATGCATCATTCTTCTTCCTCTTCGATGTCCTAAATTCCTACTGGAACTTGATATTTCGGTGAGATATTTCGGCTAAACTTAATCACGCCTATTTTATTGGGCTTTCTCGATTTCGTATCCAATATCAAATATTTTTTGGGATTTAATAGATTAATTTTCGATACTTTCGCAAGAAAAACTAGTTGAACGTACCCGACCTTGCTCGGGATTATACTACAGTCGCTCTCCACATCTCAATATTGAAGGGACCATCGAGATAGGGAGAGATCGAGGAATGGAAGGAAAATTTTAATGGGTACTAGATCCAAAACAGCTTGTTGCTATGAAAAACGACAACAAAACAAATATCATTACTTATTGTTGATCTGTATTGTTATCGTCCAAATATGATCTAGTAGCCTAAAAATTTGAACATATCGACATAAGGAGAGTGAATCCACAACAAAATACGATTACAACACATCGAGATAGAGAGATATCGAGATAGGGAGGTTATCGAGATGTAGAAAGCCAAAATGTATGTAGATTGAAGGGACCGAGGAAACCATCGACATAGGGAGAGATATCGAGATATAGAACATCGAGATTTATAGAGTCGCCTATATTTTGCATTCTTACTGTCAATTGTTGAGTTCATTCAGCGCCGCACTCTAGATCATTTTTAGCGCGATCGTATTGGGTTTCCTTACAACTCTCATCAAAATTGTATTTTCACAATTTCTCAACTTTCTCCTCAAAATTTAGTGATATTTTATAACACAGCAGTCCTCAAGACGAATCGATTAATGAGAAACCCGTACAAATCGGTCAACCCGTTCGTAAGTTATATTGCCTCAAAGGAAATGCAAACTCATTTTTATATAGATAGATTGTACCACAAACGTTATTATGTTTAAATTGTATTTATATCAGACGCTCATTTCGGGCAGTTTGTTCACAAAATTTCGTTTCTCTGTCAAATCATATTCAAAAATTGATAACAATTTGGGAATTCTCAAAAATGGGATTATGCATACGAGCTTATTATTAGCATCGCTAATACTTTCACTACGTGAAAATATAGCTCTTATGGGCCAAACACAATAGATACGTTTGCGTGCGTTTTGACAGTTTTCCCATGGGAATATCAAACTTTGTCAGATTATTGTCAAAGGATGTTGTATTGACTGTAGTGAAAATCAATCGTAACTGTGTGAATAAAAACTCGTAATGACTTATACTCCTTGCAATATCCTATATGAGTGCGAATGAATGTCTGTGTGAATCGTAATACAATCGAAATCACTTCAGTCCAAACGGCTTGTTGAAGTTTCAAGCAGTTGTAAAGATATAAATTGTGTAGTTTATGTTGGACAAAAATCCGAATCAGGACAAGATGTGCAGTATAGTGCAGTGGTAGAATATCCACATGTAAATCCAAAGATCGCATGTTTGAGACTTGGTGCTGGTAAGATTTTTTTTATTTTTCATATTTTTATGTATAATCGTAATACTATTCTCATGATGTCGGGAAAAATCGTATAATAAAACTTGTATGTACCTATATCGCCTCCACTTTGGTACGTATATAGCCAACCTGTGCATTATATACGATTAAGTTGGTTCTTATATAATAACCTATATCAAGAGATATAGGTACCAAAATGTTGACTGCGTAATCCTCTGAAAATAGCTGAGAAACGCTTGGATGGAGATTATGCACTGGTTCGATATCTTTTTTACACATATACCCAATTCTTTCTCAACACCTGCCAAAATTGAAACTTGTTATGCGAATGAATAAGTTTAACTGGTGTCATAAAATTATTCAAAACGATTGATCATGCTAAACAATAATCTACCATAGTAAAATAAAAGCCTTCCTTAGCCATGCGGTGATATCCCAAGCAACATTACAAGTTTTATTCCGTTCTAGGGATGGTTTTCAAGATCAATTTATAAGATCTAATAATGAAACCCAATATTACACGACAACTTCCCGATGACCACTATAAGTGTAAAATATGGCCAAGTGGCCCTCTCTAGATAACCACTATAAACCTATTATACATAAGAGTATTTAGGGAAAAAAAAGGGAATTTGGCTGCCGTAGCTGTGTAAAGTGTGTTCGGATATCACCAATCTTTCTAGCGACACACAGTTTTGTTGTTTGTCGCTCTAAGCTGAAAGATATATTTAACGTTAATAATCACTTCGCTATACCTCCATAATGACTACAAACTCACAATTTTGGTGTTCTACCACAAAGCGCAGGTTATGTATATCCCTCTCCTTCTTCTCGACGACAATATGCAGATTGATTCCAGTAATCCTATCTTTAAATTAAATTGGGTCAACAGAGCCACATCTTTTGTATTTTAATGAAAACTTACAAGTAAACCGGTTTGTTACCGGGTATCACAAAGTATTCCGGCGAAAACGAAAACTGCTTGATCTACCATCAACAGTCTACACTTCCTCCTACATATAATGCCAGTCACAGTTAATCCATGATTACCGTAATTAAATTGATTTTCATACCTTGATATTTCGAATTCATTGACCAATCATCTTTTAATCGCTAACCAACTAATAATGAAATAGGGAATCTTTTACAAATTTCCTCGATGCCTGATATCAAATTCAACTAATTAATCCAACACGTAAGTTAGCTAGTCATCCTCGATCTGACATTTCTTTTTGTCTTTCCTTCGTTCGCACTAACCCTTTTCACTGACATATGTCACTGTCATCGACTTGCCCTATACGATAATTTTAGCAACAATACAATCTAACAAGAGGCTGACTGCTGGACGTAACAAAGTGTAAAGTGTAACAAAACATAAGTAAATTGATCAGGGTCACTTCCTTGCTGTTAAAAAATACCAGTGAGTTTAACCATTGCCTAGCGGTAATGTTTGCTAGCCAAATGTTGAATTCAATAAATTCGGCTCCGTAAGTATGTGTGTATAACGATCGTTATATGTTGGGTAGTTTAATTATAACGTGTATCGAACTTTTTGGACGCGAGTTGGCGCCACATGTGGGGTCGCAGAATTTCGTGAGAGTGAATCATATTGTTAATATATTATACATCTCGAGATAAAAAAGAATACTGCGGCTTCCTGCTGGTTGCTTCTCAGGTAATCGCAACGGTCACTAAACACAACAGTGTCGATGAAAATCTCACCCACTGTATGCACTTGCCATGATAAACACTCTCCATGTACTCAGTGACTCCGGTTGCCTCTTACTAAAACAATCGAACACTGCTGTCATTTCGCGAAAAGCACGTGGTTTTGTTTTGAGCGGGAAAATTCTGCCTATCTTTTAACACGGCGGCTATCTTGACGTTTACCTTCGCAGTCGAGCCTGCGAGTGTAAGACCGCCGCAGCATTCTAGCAAAAGATTAGCGCGACAATAGTATATTTGATAAAAGCATTGCACTCAAATGAGCAAACAGCAACATGGTGTGCGAAACAGAGAGCGAGTAGGTACAATGCTAGAAGAATGTTAACTTCCACAGCAACCTCGTATAGCTCTCCAACTGCTTCAGCGTGCGTCTATTTCGATATGGTGCACCGGAATGGTCCCGCCGGATACAGTTCAACGAGCTATATCAAATTTATTATACATTTCCACAAAAATATGCCTATCACACTTCTGCTACAACATTTGATTTTACGTTTGCATTCGATTAAACATAATCGATTAAGTTTGCAAAAAAAAACATCAAGCATCCCTATTTTTTTCACGATGACATTTTGAAGTGTGTGTGTAAAACGATCGTCATATTTTGGGTAGTTCGATTTACGTGTGTATCGATCCTTTTGGACGCGAGTTGGCGCCACATATGGTGTCGCCAAAATTTCGTGAGAGTGAATCATATTGTTAATATAGTATATTTGTTTTTACCCAAGATAAGGGAAGCGAATACGAGCGCGTGCTTGGGATTGTGTGGGATACGGTCGAGGACCTATTCTGCTTTGCCACCGCGTCGGAGTCGGAGTATACAAAAGTCCTTCAAGGAGAAGAGCGACCGACGAAACGGATCGTGCTCAGCATCGTTATGGCTCAATTTGATCCCGCTGGGCTCGTCACGCCAGTCACCATTCTTGGAAAAATGCTGATCCAGGATCTGTGGCGCACATTCTGGCGCATATTCAGGCATTCAAGTTGCAACGCTGCTACTTTGGCAGGGCACCATCGGATGAGGTCGAGGACGTGGAGCTGCATATCTTTGCGGATGCGAGCGAGACGGCTTACGGGTGTGTGGCGTATTTCCGAACCATGGTAAGAGGAGAGGTGGTATGTGCGCTGGTAACAAGTCGAGCGAAGGAGGCGCCGTTAAAGCAGCGATCGATGACACGTCTCGAGCTTCTAGAAGCGGTACTCGCTGCACGAGTGTCACAAACGGTACGTCAAAACCACAACTTTGCCATCAGTAAGATGGTATTCTGGATCGATGCTGAGGCGGTATTATCATGGATCCGGTCGGAACAGCGCCGATACAAGCAGTTCGTGGGTTTTCGGATAGGAGAGATCCTAAGCCTAACGCGGCTGGCAGATTGGCGATAGGTGCCGACGAGGCTGAACGTGTCAGATCAGCTGACGAAGTGGGGTAAGAATCCGGAAATACACCCCAACAGCGCGTGAGTACGAGGACAGCAGTTTATGTACGAGAGAGAGGAGGAATGGCCCAGGAGGAATTTGCCGCCGGCGAATACGACTGAGGAACTTCGGGTTCATCTGTTGCTACACGACGTTAAGGTACCAATGGTTCTTGTGGGCGCGAACCGCTTCTCGAAGTGGACGATCCTGAGGCCTCATTGCGCATCTCCTTTCGACAGCTCTTTTGTATGAAAGTTTGCATGGTTTGCTTGTTTCGAGTAGAGGTGCGCAATGCCACTCCTGGCCCTGGTACGAACGATGGCGTGTGTATTTTGATTCTTGACGAATTGTAGACGGAGAAAAGAAAAGCTGCCGAAAAGTAAAGGGCTGATTCACAAAAAATGTTTGAGCCGACTTAATCCGAACAATGCTAGAAAATTACATTTTCAATCATTAACTGAGTGACTCGCGATCGAGAATGTTTGAGATGTTTGTTTTATTTTCAAATATGCGTCTTTACAATTAATATCAGCAACCAAACGATTATCCGAATCTAGCAAAAAATTTAACTTTTTACCGTTGAATGGCTATAGACGCTACCGCGGTGAATGAACTGCTGACGGTCTTCACTGATGCTGTTGTAATCGATGATGACGCAGTCATTGACATATGATTGTATGTCCCATTTAAAAAACGGCTCAAATCAACTCTTCCGTTTTTAATAAGCGTTCTGTGAAAATGCTTTTTGAGTTCTTGTTGAGCATTCACAACTACTAACAGCAGCCAACCGATTCTCCGAATGTGTCGATAATATTTCACTTGTCATATTAGATTTTTCTCAGTGCATTGTATTGGAGAAGTAGACAAAAGCAAGTTCAATTGAGAGCAATTTTCATCACATTGCTAAGCACATGAAGGAAGAAAGAAAAACCCAGAATAATCCACCTAGAAGTGATGAAAAGCACATAAGATAGGTCAAAATTGCACTTTAGATTCAGTTATTTTCATCAATTTACATTTATTTGTGTTCATTTGAATGCATTGCAACAGTTAAAAAAATCGATTTTGATTTTTTTTCCAAGGGGGGACCCTTGGGAAAAATGGGAAAAAGAACAATGTTTTTTTTAATAACTTCGGAACACAATGGCCGATAGGGACAATTTTCAATAGCGAAAAACTAGGAAGGATTCCGCGCCTGTTGCAAGCAAATCGAATAAGGCTAATACATACACACATACAGGCATCACCTCAATTTGTAGAGTTGAGTCGATTGGTATATATTACTATGGGTTTTCGAGCCTTCTATCAAAAGTTCGGTTTTGGAGTGATCCTATAGCATTTACGTATACTTAGTATACGCGTAAGGCAAAAAATAAGAAGTAATAAGGAAAAAGGAAGATGGTAGAGGAAGACGGAACTCACTCCTCATTTCTCACTTCTCGCTATAAAAAGTGAGTAGTGAGACTTCTCACTTCTCACTCTTCATTTTTCACTTCTCACTTTTAACAGCGAGAAGTGAGAAATTAGTAGTGAGATGTGAGACGTCTCACTTCGCGCCCCTTTCGCCAAATGACCCTTTCGGCCAAATGGCCCTTTCGGCCAAACGACGCTGTAGCCTTCGCTCCATGGCTTAGATTATAAAGCATTAATTGCTAATCATTTAAGACTTTAAATAGAATCACGCCAAAATCTAGACTAGCAAGATACGTTCAAAATGCAATGTCATTAAGCGCCTGTGTCATTTAAGTACTCAGCCAACAGCTCCGAAGGTCAAGTTTATTTGAAATCCGCCGAAGATGTTGAGAGAGAAAAGGTCGCGGCTGAACCGAGACATTAGCGAACGCCTCAGCGTAAGCTTCCAGACTTCCGAACTATTTCAATGAAGTTCGCGGGAAATGCCGAATTCCTGTTCGGCCGAGGTCACCATCCTTAATCTGAGGGTAACGGCTTCAAATTCAATTTCTCCCAAACCGTGATTCGTTTCTTGTTGAAGTTGTTAAGTTTGCTTAACAAACGTAGTGTGTGCGTTAGGATCAGTTTTGTGCGTTTCTCGAAGAAATTGTCCAGCCGACCGCTACGTTTGTCGCAGGCAACCGCGTCACACCGCCATCGTTGGGACGAAAGATTCCCGGCATCCGTCGCCGGAGGGACCAACCCGTCAACACGTTGGTCCCAATTCCAATCGTGGTCGCCAATTGCCACGCATCGTCGCTGAGAGGGAGTGCCGAGCGGCCGACGACCCCCCCCCCTCCTCCTGTGGGTGAATTGGCCACGTCACCAACGGCCATTCATCGCTACGAACGTTGTTCGATTTCCGCCGTCTACCAGGAGCGCAGCATTACCGGTAGGCGAACAACAGTCGGTGAGTCAAGCGATCTCTTTTTTGTCGAGTGGGGCGTCCGGTGAGGACGCCTCGGAGGATTTTTTTGTGCCGACCGTAGGTCGATGACTGACTGAGTCAGGAATTTGGACGCGTCCATAAAATTTTGAGGTTGGATGTGGAATTTATAAAACGTAATTCGTGAACGACCCATCCAACCTCTATTGTTAGACACCCGGGTGTGAAGTTACTCGTCGTCCATTGATTGCTGAATGAGGATAGGACGACACAATGCATGAGCACGCTAGAATAGAGTAGATAGAAAAAACGCACACACAGACAGGACAAATGTAGTTTGTAGAAAGTCATTGAGCAAAATACAACATTAAACATGCTAGCAAAATTAATTATGTTCTTCGTTTCTATCAATAAATAAAATTCCGGCTGTGTTGTCAAACCGATGGATTATTGTTAGATGTTCTGCGTTATAGTTTTGAAGAGAGAAAGTGTTTTCCCGTTGCTTCGGTTCGTTTAATGTTAGGTTTGAATGTCTTCCGCGTGGCGGAATTTGACTGTTTGCGCATGCTCTTCCGCGTTGGTTGCGCCTCTGGTGGACTTTAATTGAAGTTACCAGTGATGAAAAGAGAACGTGAAACGTAGCATTGCTGGTTGCAACGTTGGAGGGTATGCGTGATCTCATACTGTACTTTGGAGAAATAGTTTGGAAGTTTTGAGATTTATGCTGAGGTGTGGTAGGGTAGTTTCCCGAGTTTCTGCGTAGGTAGTAGGCGGGCTGGCTCGATCTCCTCTTCGGAGTTTTCAAATGGACTCGCCCTGAGGCAGTCTCAACCGGGCAATTCAGACGCGTCGTGCGGTCTCCGAATGGAGTGGCGCTTAAGCCGCACGATTTTCTAAAGTATCGGCCAGCGCCGACTACAACCCTTTCGGCCAAATGACCCTTTCGGCCTAATTACCCTCTCGGCCTAATGGTCTGTTCGGCCAAATGGTATATTCGGCCTAGTGACATTCGGCCAAATGGCTTTCGGCCAAAAGACCCTTCCCCATGAATAATATATAAGATAAAAAATAAAAATAATATAATATTGGGCATAACGAAAAAAAACAATACAATTTTCAAACGATTCTCACTAGCTTGCGAATTTTTATCAATTGATTAGAAGTAAGATCACGTGTGAGTGTTGATGAACCTCGATTGAAAATTTGATTTTTCCCAACCCTGAAAATAATATTCGATCACTTCATCCTTTTCCATCGACATCATAACAGTTTTATCACAGACAAACAGACATAACACTCGTAAAATTTCCATCGTTCACTGATTTACTGGTTAATTTTAAAAATCATTAGTTGGCCAATCGATGACTCGTGGCGCGCGCATTGGATTTGCTCGATTTTTAAGTTTGCTCACTACCGCCATCTGGTTCGTGATTTGCCCAACTAACTGAAATCAACAGATGGCGTTAGTGTTTGCACGACGATGATTTTGACGAGCAAGTGTTCAATGTGTTATGTCTGTTTGTCTGTGGTTTTATATTTAAATTGGTCTAGAGAGGGTTTTTTTTTCGTTTTTCAGTATAAAACATGTGCAATCTACAACTGCTACGGGAAAGGATATTACATATATCTTTGAAAGTTATAATACATATGTTACTTACTCGAAGAAAAAATATAATTGAGGGGGTCAAACGCAAAGGGGTGTAAGTGACAAAAACTTAGTTTAGAGAAAAACGGGTGTAAAGTTTTTCAATATCTTTTTTTGTTTCATACAAATCGAATGAAAGTTCATAAAATTATAAATTTTGTTTGAATTTTCACATTCTTTACAAATAACATACAAACTTTATCAACATGTTGCCGCAAAACTAAAAAAACCAAACGTTTAAGCTTTAACCAACTCACATTTTACCAAAATGTAACTTACCCCTATCGCTTCCATTTTTCCCGGGAATCAATTTCCCGGGAATCCCGGGAAATAAAAAAAACTCTCGAAACTAATTCAAAATCGTAGTTTGAGTTTTGTCGTAAAATATGATTTTGAAAATATACATTCGACATCAGGGAGGCTTGCTATTTTGTCCACAAATGACGAAAGACAAACCCTGAGAAAGTTTTTGTTCAGTTCGAAAAGCGTTAACTCTTTCTACAAAACGTTCGCCATGTCATAAGTATCAACATCTGCTCTGGCTCAAGATTAAGATCTGCAGTGTCCTGATGAGCTCCACTATGTGCTACTTTGCCATATTTTTTTCCAAAAACTTTTTCAGGTTGTATTCGCATTTTTTTTTCCAGGTTTTGGGCAACGACGGCTTCGAAAGATTCTCTTCTATTATCACTAAAAAATTCATAACATGAACTATTCTTATACTCGACGACTTTTTTTTAGTGCATGTACGTTATTCATGTACACATTGAACACATTTTATATATAAAGCAAATGAATGAAATATTTGAAATGAGAATTCTTCCATTCGAAATAAAAAAGAGCTTTCAGGCGAGTGCTTGATTGTCGTACTTTAATGACCCTGACTATAACTTTTTTTTTCAGTCAAACTTTGCTTGTAATGCCGAACAGCACCTAAAACGCATCAAATTGCAAAAGTTTTGCGAGTATTTGTTGTAAGACAGTTGTAATGATCGCATACTAAAGACTGTTTTCCATCAAGATCTGTTAGCCCACCAATATTATAAAATATTCAAATGAAATATCGCAAAATACAAACAAGTCTTCAGAATATGAGTCTGTTCGGGAATTGAATCAAAAAGGATTGAAGGTCTTAAAAAACCTTTGACAATAATAGGAAAACCTGCCAAAGCGGTCTCTGCTATTGCCTGAATATCTGCGTACATTGGTAGCTCTGTTGTTTCACCACAGACACTAAATTTTTAATTCGACTTCACAACGCTTACTGACGTTTGAACCTACTGAATAAACGAACGATAGATACAAACTGGTTCTTTGTCTCGCCTCTCTTCAACACGTGTTGGAATGCACCGTATGATTCTGTAACATTTTCAGTTATAACTTGAATTCTTGGACTTCAAAAGTGAAATAAATAGTGACATGATTCTAGTAAAAAAATTTAATTGATACCCCAAAATCCGTTATCATCAAATTTAAAAAAATGAGACAATTATTACAAAAAATAATAATATGTTCTTGAGGGGGGCCCCGTAGCGTAGTTGGCTACACGTTCGCCTCACAAGCGGATGGTCATGGGTTCGATTCCCAGCCCCTCCACCAAACCCTCGTCAGTCGCCGGATGCGCAGCCCATGCGGTAGCGTATTGGGGAACGCGTCATACCGTACGGCTGCCTGATGACGATTGACAAACTGATCTTCTAGGAGGCATTCCTCCGGCTTAATGGCAACCGAACAATGCAACAATCATTGGAAGCACGACATGGACAAACGGACACAATGGACTCACGATGAGATGGACTGGCATCGACAACAATAATGAGCAATGTAAAAAAAATCTAAAAATAGATTCTGTGTGGATTCTGTACGGCAGAATACCACAGTAGATCTCGGCACAGTAGCGGTTAAGTAACACCGCAGACAGACGTTCAAGTTCGACTCATTAACTTGTGTAAAAAACATGGCCGCCTGATTGCCAAGTAGCAATAAGCGAAGAGATGGCGCCACATGTCAAAGCAGAATTCGTTATTTGCTTTTCTGTTTTGCTTTTCGATTCCGTTAGAAACTTTTAGTTTCTAGGATCTGCTCGATGGGACTCTTTTTAAAAATGCATGAAACACGACCACGCGCGCTGTTGATTTGTGTACATAATTGTTGAAAAATGGTACGATCAGCACGCCAGAGATAGTATTCGCGCAGTATTCGCTACTCAGGAGTAGCAACCCTATAACCAGAGACCGGCGGAATGAAAAACTGCCGAAATGGCAACGTATGAAAATGCATGATATCGTAAAAATAAGACTGGCAGCACTTGGACTTTTTGCTTGCTTCTTATGGATGCAAAATGTAAACAAGTCGAATTGGAACTGCTTCTGACGGTTCGATTGGAAACAAGATGGCGTCTTCGCCGATCTCTTATTGTAGTATTTCTACTCAGGAGGGGTTATTTCATTTTTGATTTTTAGATTCTTTTTCGTGTCCTACATGCACTATTTGTTGGTTTTGCAATAAAAAATCTACGATTCTCGGTCCAGATTCGATTTTCGAAGTATAATCGCAAACAAAACATCACGCATATAAAAGGATCCAAAACAACCTAAGCGGAAGTTCCGAACACATGGTAACAGTTCACAATTTATATACGTAGCTCTGCAATCATTTACTCAAGGCATGAAATACAAGTAAAGTGATTCGCTTAGTTACATAGTAAAATTCGATTGTAGGTATAAAGCAATGCAGACAAAAATGCATTTTGCAGCCGTGCAACGGCGCGCCGTGCGGGAAGATCTTTGCGTTGAATGTTTCTGTTTTGCTTCCATTATTCGGCAAACGCGGGTGAGGTAGAAGGCGATAAGGCAAAACGTCAGTTTTCATGTGGCAATAAGTTGTGTAGGCGGCGCTAGCATGCTATGCAATTCCAACGTATTTATATTTGAAAATTTACACAAGAAAATCGAATTCAAATGTATGAACATAAACGTCTGTCTGCGGTAACACAGAGTGCCTAACAAATAAAGGAAGGAATAAAAAAATAATATGTTCATTTCAAATATGATTTCCCGCGAATTCGTTTCCGGGAATGGAAGCCCTACTTACACCCCTCTGCTTATAACCCCCTCAATTTCAATTGTAACATAAAATAACCTTAACAGTTGCGATTCAAAAGCATAAAACTGTTATACCGCTTTATTTTATTTCCTGCAGATTGGAACCATGAATAAATCACGAGAATAAATTGTTTTTAAATTGTTTTAGTAGAATCTATAACAAAAGGTCGAAAGACAAAAAGTTGAAAAGACAACAGGTCGAAAAACAAACATCGAAAAGACAAAAAGACGAAAGTAATAAAAGTTCGAAAGGGACAAAATTTCAAAACGGGATAAAGATAACAGAAGAAGGAAGAAAGAAGAGGGAAGAAATAGGAAGAAGCAAGAAAGAATAAGACAGAAGGAAGAAAACGGAAAGGAAAATAAAAAGGGAAGAAGGAAAAAGGATGAAAGAATAAGGAAGGGGAATGAATGAAAAAAGAAAAGGGAAGAAGGAAGATGAATAAATAATGAAGGAAGAAGGAAGTTGGATGAAGGAAGACCGAAAAAGAGAAAAAAATAGGTAAAAGAAAGAAGGTAGAATGAAGAAAAAAGGAGGAAGTTAGAGGAAGGTATGTAGAAGGAAGAAAAAAAAAATAAGAAGGAAAAAAATAGATTGAAGAAGAAAGAAAGAAGAAAGAAAAATGAAGAAGAAAAATGGGAGATGGAAGAATGAAGAAAGATGAGGGAAAAAGGAAGAAGGAAAATGGAAGAAAAACGAAGAAAGAAGGAAGGAAGAAAGATAATGGAAGAAGGAACGAGGAAGAAGAAGGAAGAAGGAAGAAGAAGAAAGAAAAAAAGACGAAGAAGCAAGTCCTTTTCGACCGTTTGTCCCCAACCTGTTTTGGTGTGTAAATGCGTCATTTTATCTACCGATCATTCTACTTTGCAATTAGGGTGTCTTTTTACGCAGCAGCATAATTATTTTTATTTAATTTGAAAAATCTCAAACGTGAATAGACCACCGCTGGGGAGATA
>NW_026941879.1:0-20242 GCF_024139115.2 Armigeres subalbatus
TATGTATGTGAATGTTTGTCAAATAGATTCTCAGGAAATAAGAAAAACAAAGTGAAGGCGTTTGATCTAGAACCAGTTTGTATTTTGGAGAATAACCTGAAATTTGCATCCAGTTTTTGCAAAAGATTTATTCATTTAGATTCCATGTGCTCTACTGTAGTTGATTTTCAAACGTAAATTTCATCAACTTTGGTGATACCACAGGACAACTTATTTTAACAACACCAGAAAAAAAGCGATAGCAA
This sequence comes from Armigeres subalbatus, assembly GCF_024139115.2. NCBI lineage: Eukaryota > Metazoa > Arthropoda > Insecta > Diptera > Culicidae > Armigeres > Armigeres subalbatus. The sequence goes on from NW_026941879.1 coordinate 246, forward strand.
CTAAAAGCATCTTTGAACGAAACGCTCAACTCGTCTCACTTGGAAACTTAACCAATCAAGCAACCGACATCGTGTCTGCATCATAAAAAAAGCTGTTAATCTACGACAACACAGCAGCGGGACTATGGACTATGGTGCTGCTGACGTTCCGTTTATATAGTGCACTCACTGGCACAGGGTTATACCACGGGCTTCGAATACATTTAAAATTCACCACCATACGTACTAGGCACTTTGTCGAACTAGTCTGCGTTGTGGAGTGGCGTGATGGACGGAGACGTTTCGCAGACGCGCTTTATGCTTCCATCCACATGCACGAGAGTACGACACACGGTCGATGTCATTGTGTACAATTTTGTTAGATTACGTAAGCGAACATCTGGAACGATACTGTGGACTTCGGATCGAGATAGTGTACGTTTGTGTGAGATGATATTGATTAAGATTTCTGGGAAGTTTTGCGGGGTGATACAAATTTTATAATCGAAGAATTGACTCAGGTATGATTCTTTCATTAGCGCTTAAGGGAATCGTTTTTTGTTCTGAAACTTGTATAAAAGCAGGAAGAGGCTATACAAGCTACGAAGCTAGAAACTTCAGAATAAGTAAGTGTGGTAGTATGTGAAGACTTTAAAAACATTCAGATGGTATTCTCAGTTCACTACATCTTTCGGATCACGTCGCATGAGTCGAAAAACCATCTTCTGAAAAACAGATTTTATATTATGCATCATATTTTGGACACCGTCGATTATAACTGTTTAACGCAGACATTTAAAGTTCTGCTGATCAATTGCAAAGAAACTTTGTTAAATGGCGGTATTGAATTTAATGAGAACATCAAACAGTTTATAGCCTATTCAGATTACGCCAATTAATGACATAATAATTGGCGTTTCAGGGTTAAATACGCTTTTATGATGTCATTATTTACGTAATATTCCATACATTTTGCGCTGTCAAAAGATACCCGCTTTAAAAGAGGTCATAGCAGAATTTATTACGAACAATTATTACGAGAGAGCCTTCTGATCTAACAACTGGGATGCAGGGAGAAATTCAACAAAACAAAACTTGACCAAGCGTCACGCTCTCTTTGCCAGAGAGAAAATTCTCTCTGACTTTTCATTTCGTTTCAGGTAGTTGACAGTCATGCTCTTTCTTTCTGCTCGCAGCAGGGTCGAATGTATATTAGATGGAAATCTTCTGAGCGCTGAAGAATAACTCGGATTGTGATGGTTTTGTGGAGAAGCATTTTTATATGATGAAAATAATAATGAGTGATAAATTATTTATTCTCCACTTATTCAACATAAATTGTTTGAAAACAGATGCTCTCTAAGATTAACATGAGTATTTAACTTAAGCCTCCAGATTTAATAGAACAAATCGAATAAATTTTCCAAAGTTCAAGGGCCAATGCGAAAGACAATTTAAAGCAGCCGCAGAAATGGTTGTAAAACGAATATATTTGATGAATAAACATGATTTCATAAATTGTTTCAAGTTCTGCTCCTTGACCAACCGCTTGGCTTTAATATACTTTCAATAGCGCGTAATATAATGGCATAGTTTCCATTAAAAGAAAATAAATTGCTGAGTTGCCCTTCATACATGGAAGATACTGGTGGCAAATACATTTTAGTTCGATAATATTTCTTGAAAAGTGGTCCAATCGTCCTTTTTTTTTATTTATTTTGAGGGAATTCCCAAAAAGTATCTTAAATTTTCTATCAAATCTCTACGTTCGAATCATTAGGTACAGAATCAAAATACTTTTTAAACTTAAAAATAAATTGAGGAATAGTCTGATTCCCCGAAGAACTAAGCGAACCCAACTCATGAATGCTTAGCTTCGCTCATTATCCTTAATGAGAGCTTCAAATGTTCTTCGAAAATCCTTTTCATATTTTTTTTATATATTTTTCGTAGAAACTTTTGTTCGAGAAAAAATGTTCGATTGTCGCCACACAAATGCTTTGATTTCACAAATTAAATTTTTAAACTCTCCTTGAATTCAACCCTGCTATTAGCGTTGCAAATGAGGAAATATGGAAACGTCAAGATATATTATCTTGCTGCAGATCTTGAACTTTACCTAATTGCAATAATTTGGATTACCCTCTCCTTCAACAAAGTCATAAATAGCCCAATCTGAATAGGCTATTACAGCCAGTGGTGCAATTTATCAACAATGCCTGCTGAGTGTGATTCTTTTTGTTTTGTATTTTCTCTATTCTCCTCTTTGCTCATGACGAAGTGTCTTTTCCAGTCAGAACGACAAAGCTTTGGAGTAGCTTGGCAAACTCTTGGTTTTGCCAACAGCAGCAACTGAAGTTGATGATCATTTCAGCACAAATTTCCTGTCATTGTCTTTCAAGTGATAGTCTAATTCACCCATGCATTTTATATAGCAGGCCGTCGCATTCCCACACAGCAGCGAATGAAATTGTCTGAATAGATGGTCAAAATGCAGGCTGCGTGTGCAATGAGGAAGAGAGGGTCTTTTGTTTACTTTATCTTTGATTGTTGCTGCTAACCTTATTTCTTCTAGTTTTCACTTCTAGCCAGAAAGCCAGAAATTCTGGTGATTTTAGACTTAAAAGTAGCCATCGGGTTAAATCAGCTTTCACTTCAGTGTATTCAATTCTGAGTCCATATTTCAAGAAAAGTCACAAAAGTTGTGGAGACTGATCGCCGGAAAAAAAAAGTAGGAAGGGCTGTCCACGAAAACCACGTAGAACCGAAATTTAACCTTTTCAGAACCCCCCCTGTCCCCTCTAGTAGACTTTTCCGTAGAGCTTTTCAGAAACCACCTCCTCTCTCCATGAAAGTCTACGTAGACTTCTTCCAAATTTTACCAAAAAAACATCATTATGTGATTTGGAAAAATACTGGGAAAATCAAATCCACAATTATTCAGCTATTCAGATCCATTTCCATGTGAACGACACAATAAAACTCGAATTTCTAAAACAAAACTAAATCAAACTGGGAACAAAATCCAACAAAACAAAAATCATTTTGAAAGGAAATCAAATTCAACTCCTCTGTCCGATAGCTCCGGAAATCAAATTTCAAAATGCCAAGTAATTTAATTTCTGTTGCATTCGATTTCTCCTAGAGGTGTGCGCCACCATCGCCGACACTTTTATCGGCGCGCCACTGCTTAAAATCTGTCACACATCTGTCCTATAATTTTGAACGCTGGTTCAAATTTGGCTCGAAGAATTTTCAGAATTTCGAGAAATTTAGAGTTGAAATTCCGAGAAAGTCAGAGTTTACATTCAATAATTTTATGAGGAAATTTTCGTAAAAAATTTCCCCAATTACTAAGCTTGAAAGCTTCCAGGTAATACTCTCAAATAGCTCTCCGTGATAATTCCGATGCTTTTCTTGAAAATTTCATGGCGCAATACTCACGCTGGAATAATCGTCTGTTGAAATCAAGAATAGTTCTTTAAATTTCAAAGGTTTCCCCGTTAAAACGAAACGGTATTTCTCCGTCACAAATGTAAATTATTTCCCGAAGTAATTTTCAAGTTTGAACGGACATTCCGATATATTTCCTGTTGAAATTTACGAGGAATTTGTTTTCCTGCTCTATTTTTAAATTCATCTCGCAATTTTTTTCTTGCAAAGAATTTTGTGAATAATATTCGGTGGAAATTATGGAGAATTTTTAATTAAAATTTTTGCTAATTTCTCGTAAAAAATCGAATAAATTTTCATGAAAATTACAAAAGCTTTTTTACAACTGCAAACAATTTTTTTGTTGTGGAAACTCAAACAGATTTTGGTGGGGAATTCAAATAATTTCTCGTGTAAGTTTTCAACAATTTATTTAGAAATTCCGGAAATTTTCTATCGATAATTCCAAAGAATTTGCATTAGAACTGCCGAAAAAAAAGTATTATCCATGGGAATTTCGAAGAATTTCCGAAATAAAGAAAAATTTTTCGGGGACTTCCCAGAAAATCTCCAGTGGATATGTTGAAGGTTTTCTTACGGAAATTTCGGAGAATCCTCTTTACAAGTTTTTTTTTATCTAAAGCATTTATTTGACAGGCTCAGGCGTGTATAACACTTAACGGAGCCGAGACTCTTTATGATATTTAAAAACTATATCATAATTATTAACAGTTAGTAAGGGGGAAGTGACATTGATCAAAATACTCGTAGTGACTCAATGTTAGATTGCGTAATTTCAGGATGGACAGGGTTGGGATTTTGGTTTGGGGTATTTCAGCTGCTCATCCGGGTATTCTTTACAAGTTCTAAAGAATATCTTTTGGGTATTCCAAAGACTTTTTCTTGGATGTTCCAAAATGTTTGTAAATTTTGTAAATTAAAAAAAAACCATTGAAGTACGACTTAATTTGGTTTCCATAGTTTCCAAAGAAGTGTCTGCCGACAATAAGAAAAACTAGTAGAATCTGCAATAAAATCCAAGTGAAGATTTTGAAATTTTTACGAATGTGTATATAGAATACTTTGGAAAATATTCTTTAGCAATACAGAAGAATTTCCTGGTGAATTCCATGACTTTTTACTTTTACTTTTACAGTGAAATTCATTATGCTGTATAATTTGTTTAAAAAATAAAAAGTCCACGTAGACTTTTAGTTACCCCCCGTCCCCTTCGTAGACTATCGAAGACTTTTTCAAACCCCCTCAAGAGTCTACGTGGTTTATGGACAGCCCCAAAGTTGCCTTCGGGACACGACCGCTTATTGGATGTAGCATCTAGGATTACGTAAAGTGTAAGAGTAAAATCAGCAGTGATTCAAATCGTTTGGGGCTGTCAGTTTGATTATGAATCTGAAACTCTCTTTTTCCCAGCAGCTGTTCTAGATTCATTTTTTATACTAGTCAACCGTCAAAAATTAAAACTGAAATAACGCTCAGTTCTATTTTCTGCAGCTTCGAACCACGAATAAATCACGAGATTCAAATATTTTTTAATTGTTTTGGTGTATGAATGCGTCATCTTATCTACGGATCAATCCACTTTGCAATTACCGCGCCATCCTTGGCAGCAACATAATGATTTCATTTAAATCAGAAAAATATATTAAAGCTCGTTTAGTGGAATGTATTAAACCGTCTAAGACGAATTAAGTACTGTCCATTTAATTCCACCAGTTAATTATTAACTGGTGGAATTAAATGGACAGTACTTAATTCGTCTTGGACGGTTCATTTAAATGAAAATTTGAAAAACATAAATGGAACACTGCTGGAGAAACCAGTGAGTTTGTTCTATTGTGCTCCAGATTCAAACTAGAATAGTGGGCGAAAATTTGGAATGAAACAGAACACTACTGATTTCAATCTAAGAAATAAAATTTTGAAATTCTGTATTTGTTTACTGACGCTTAGAATTCATGGTTGCGATGATTTGCCGCTGAATCGCGATAGACCCCGTCCATAAGAATACATTTTTGCAGCGTCGCCAACGTCAGCCACTCGGTATGCATTGCAATCGGATACTGGCGCGACCGATCGGTAGAACGACCGGAAGAACCAAGCATCCACCGAAATCCGACAGCGGAAAGACATCGACAAAGGCGGCAGTGACGGTGGCTGCTACGGCGGCTATAACGGGCAGCGACAATAAGGCTATGTCGTTTTCGGTTATTGCTGGGTCGAACCTAGTTCTGCACCGGATCCTCGACCGGATCCGCTCTAACAGCTGTCAAAACGTTCGGTTATTCGTTCAGGTTGGATCGCGATCCGCACCAGATCCGACCCAAAATGAATGGGGTTCGCTCTGCCGATTTATCGAGATCCAACCTAGATTCACCAATACATTCGAACACAAACTGTCAAACTGGTGTTTGTGTTTACGCTAAAGGAAAATGAAAACGTAAAAGACACGGATGGGTATTTAATTTTAAAATGGTTCCGTTTCATTTGTTAAATTTATCAATTTTGTTGCTGTCTTCCACGCAAAAAATGATTATTTTAATGTTGTGCTGTCTTCAAGTTTCTCTGATGGTTAATCGGATTCAGATATCAGATAAACAAAATGAGGGTTGAACATTTTGTTGAAAATGTGATTTATAAAATGCAGTGACGAGAAGGTAGCTGCTATTTATTCACTATTACGTTGTGTATTCGTACATATACTTTGGTATAATTGCTCTATCGATGGGAAAATAGCGTACCAGAGTATCTGCCGCTATAAAGTTAAATGTTGTGTTAAAAAAAATGTTCTTACCATTATTTTTATTCATTATTGCAGTTCTGTGCATAATTTGTTCAAAGTTACGGATTTGAAGAATATACATAATGTATTAACCCTGGCATTAACCATTTATAAGGCTTTAGTAACTATGTTACCTTCAACAAATTAGGAACAGTTTTCATACGAATTGTGCATAATTTGTGAGTGGAAGAAAGAATTTAATTGTAATTCGTTAAAAACCGTCAAAGAAATATTTTATCCCATTGATATTTATTATGTTGAATCTCCTGTTTAAATTTTGTAGTGAAAAATTATTTGCCTCTTTTGTATATTTGGTTTTTGCAGTTCTGACAGAAATCGCAATTTATCCCAAAGGTCTGGGGAGAAAATAGCAGAAAGAATGCAAATAGCGCAAAAAGAATCCTGCTCAACTCTTGTACGAATTGATTCTTTGTTTTTAAAATAAAAAGGCACCAAATCTAAATCAATTTTGTATTGGATTTTTACAAAGTGTTCCCACATTTTCTTTGTTCTGTTCCATTTCAATGACATAATTGATAATTCAAATCTACTGTAACACAATCATTGTTACCCAAAAAGCTATATAGAATCAGCATAATAGTTTATCAGGAAACACTGATTGGCATAAATTCTTTCACGGCAATCCACATTGCCGTCGTCATTCATCACAAGCTCCTAATCACATTAATTTATTGATGGATTAATAGTCATTTTAGTCATTAAACAATTAACAGAAGAAACGTCCGATTTCCCCAATAATTCATGAAACAAAGAAAAAATAACACTAATAACAAAATTCAATAGATAAAATATCGGGACTGATTTGCGATTTATGCGTATCTTATTTGTAAACAAACAGTGATTTATCGATTCCGTACACAATGCAAGCATTTTAATCCAAAACTAATTCCCTTATCTGATAGAGGAAAGCCTACTTTGTTGGATACATACGATGATTTTCTCTGAAAATGCTTGCTTTAGCAAGAATTTGCCTTCAATGTTTGTTTACAAAATAAGTTACGCCCAAATCGCAAAGCGGTCCCGATATGTCTGTTTCTGGCAGCTGATAAAAATGCGAATTGAAAACAAAACAGATGATAGGGATTGAGTTCTCACTAATACCATCATACTGACTCGACCCCGATTCGTTTTTCGTTCGGTTATTCAGAGTCGGGGTCGGACCTGACCCAGGTTTAAAACCGAAAACGACATTAGAAAAATATCATCAAGGACGACAAGCAACCGAAGCGGAAGCCACGGAGGAAAGAAAACTATACTATCTATCTACTCAGGCCTGTCCAACCTTTTCAAGCCACAGGCCAATTTTCATAATGACCATTTGCAGGCGGGCCAGGGAATATTCGATACATATTGTTTATACATTTTCAAAATAATCAAAGTTAAAAACTTTTTTTTAGAATAGCATTTAGTTTTACAAAATGGCTGAAATTTGTTAACGAAAAAACTAAACACGATATTAGGCGATATTATCTTCCACCACCCCCTCAAAATTTCGTGGCCAAATTAATTTATTTGAGAAGGGAATTCAAAATTTTACCGGAAAAATAGTAATACTTTGAACTTTCATAAAATTTGTTTTTAAGAAAAATGACGTTTTTCGATTTTATCAATTTATGCATTTATTTTTTATTTCCCACCCCCTTAATTATCGAAAGGTCAGTGGAACAAGAGAAGAAATTAATATTTGTTCTGGCCATTGTGTTTAACCAAACTTATTATTGTGCACTTATTCCCTTTTTTTTACGTAACAGGACATGAAATTGTTGACTTTTTTTTCCAAAATTAGACGCATTTTGATTTTTTTGGTAATCGAATTTTGCAAGCTGATAATAAGGATCAACAATTACGTTTTACTGCTTTCATTCGTGATAAGAGTTGTTCACATAAATATGTACTTCTGTCTGAGCGAGAAAATATCTTACAAGAGGTGTGTCTTCCTGAAATTTAGATTTCAGCTCGTTGTTGCATTGGAGGTCAATTATCTTCATTTGAACATTTCAGATACATTTTTTACATCAGGATAGGGTGTGAAGGAACTGTGTTTTCAAAAATTAGCGGATAGGCTTGAAAATTTCTGTGGAAAGGTTTCGAGTTTACCAGCATATTTAACAGATTTGCATGAACTGTTTTCTACCGGATTAGAGAAATGTATCAGTTTTCGACAATCAATTTTGCCAAATTGTTTAAATTTTGTTTGTATGTTGGATAATAAAAGTTCGACGTGTTGACTGGCTACATGCCCGGCCCACCGCAGTCTTCCGATTTTCGCGGTGTGAACGATGGATGGTTCTCCCAACAGCTGATGCAACTCGTGGTTCATTCGCCTCCTCCACGTACCGTCCGCCATCTGCACCCCACCATAGATGGTGCGCAACACTTTCCTTTCAAAAACTCCCAGTGCGCGTTGGTCCTCCACGAGCATCGTCCAGGTCTCGTGTCCGTAGAGAACTACCGGTCTAATAAGCGTTTTGTAGATAGTCAGTTTGGTACGGCGGCGAACTGTTTTTGATCGGAGCGTCTTGCGGAGTTCAAAGTACGAACGATTTCCAACCACTATGCGTCTTCGAATTTCTCTGCTGGTATCGTTATCGGCGGTCTCCAGTGAGCCCAAGTACACGAATTCTTCAACCACCTCGATTTCGTCACCACCGATAGAAACTCGTGGTGGGTGGCTTACATTGACCTCCCTTGAGCCTCTTCCTATCATGTACATCGTCTTCGACGTATTGATGACAAGTCCAATCCGTTTAGCTTCGCTTTTCAGTCTGATGTAGGCTTCCTCCTTCATCTCAAAGTTACGTGCCATGATATCAATGTCGTCGGCGAAACCAAATAACTGGACGGAATTCGTGAAAATCGTACCACTCGTGTCAATCCCTGCCCTTCGTATTACTCCCTCCAAAGCGATGTTGAATAGCAGACACGAAAGACCATCACCTTGCCGTAACCCTCTACGCGTTTCGAAGGGACTCGAGAATGCCCCTGAAACTCGAACTACGCACATCACCCGATCCATCGTCGCCTTGAACAACCGTATCAGTTTATCCGGAAAGTTTTCGTGCATTAGCTGCCATAGCTGGTCCCGATCGATTGTATCATATACGGCTTTGAAGTCGATAAATAGATGATGTGATCGCGGCATTTCTGCAATACCTGACGTATGGCGAACACCTGGTCTGTGGTAGAGCGTTCACCCATAAATCCCGCCTGTTACTGCCCCACGAACTCTCTTGCAATTGGTGTTAGTCGACGGCATAAAATTTGGGAGAGTACCTTGTATGCGGCATTCAGCAATGTGATTGCGCGGTAGTTGCTACAATCCAGCTTATCGCCTTTTTGTAGATGGGGCACACGACACCTTCCATCTACTCCTGCGGCAGAACCTCATTCTCCTAAACCTTGGTAATTACCCAGTGCAGCGCTCTAGCCAGTGCCTCACCACCGAGTTTAAACAGATCTCATGGTAGCTGGTCAACTCCAGGGGCTTTGTTGTTTTTCAGCCGGCCGATCTCCTCCTGGATTTCCTGGATATTCGTAGCCGGAAGTCGCATGTCCTGCGCGCGTTCTCCCAGGTCCATCACCATACCGCCATCTTCGTCTGCCACATCGCCATTCAGGTGTTCTTCGTAGTGCTGCCGCCACCTTTGGATCACCTCACGCTCGTTCCCGTTTATGTCCTTACACATATCAGGCTGTGGCATGTGGCCCTTACGTGAATGGTTTAACTTCTCATAGAACTTTCGTGTGTTATTAGCGCGGTACAGTTGCTCCATCTCTTCACGGTCTCGATCTTCCTGCTGACACTTTTTCCTCCGGAAAATCGAGTTTTGTCTGTTCCGCGCCCGTTATCGTGCCTCGTTTGCCTTTGTGCGGTGTTGCAGCAATCTCGCCTATGCTGCATTCTTCTCTTCTACTAACTGCCCACATTCGCCGTCATACCAGTCGTTTCTCCGATCCGGGGGCACCGTGCCACGTGCAGTGGTTGCGGTGCTACCAATTGCGGATCGAATATCTCTCCAGCCATCTTCAAGAGATGCTGCGCCTAGTTGCTCTTCCGTTGGGAGTGCCGCTTCCAGCTGCTGCGCGGATTCTTGGACTAGTCTACCGTCTTGTAGCCGCCCAATATTAAGCCGCGGCGTCCGACTTCGACGCGTGTTGTACACCGTCGAGAGTTTTGAGTGCAGGAATACTGTAAAGAGGTAGTGTTCGAATTCAATATTCGCACTGCGGTAAGTGCAGACTTTCGTGATATCGGAGAACAATTTACCGTCGATTAGAACGTGGTCGATTTGGTCTTCCGTTTCTTGGTTAGGTGATCTCCATGTGGCCTTGTGTATATTTTTGCGGGGAAAGAAAGTGCTTCGGATTACCATTCCGCGTGAGGCTGCGAAGTTTATGCATCGTTGGCCGTTGTTATTCGATACGGTGTGCAGACTATCCGGTCCGATGACCGGTCTATACATTTCCTCCCTTCCTACCTATGAGTTCATGTCACCGATTACGATTTTGATTTGATTAAAATATGTACAAAATTTCTGCCTCTTGAATATCAAAAAGGCACTCACTCGGATCCATTACAGAGCGCAAAATACTGGATATAAAGAGATGTAAAATACTTTTCCAGACGATTTGGCAACGCTGTTACTTTCGTAAACAAACGCTGCCAGCACTTGCCGCGGCACAAAATGTTGGGGTTTATGACTTTGCGTAGATGGCACCTTTCGATTTTGTAATCTTACGTCCAACAATGCCTTATCACTAAAATAAAAGTGCAATACAAATGAACATAATACAATTCATAAACTAGACCACTTCTATTTGCCATTGTAAAACAAATTGTTTATTCGACAAAACTTTTCGTACAATCTTTTTCATTACAATCGGAATACCTCTCAATCCGCAACGATAACAATGTTCAGACATTTCTCAATACTCGATTGGCTCAAGATGACCGCTTTCGCATGTCTCTGAATGTAGGATCCCCAATTTATCCTAATGTCGTTTCGACGTAATGTTTTATCTCCCGAGTGTCATTCGACGAAACATCATACGCATAAACGTTTTTTGACCAGGTGGTATAGATTCCATTCATCGTAGTTGGTTGGAAGGGTTCGCCAAAGTCACTCTTCTTGACAACCTATTTTTCTGTGGTTAACATTGGAGCAACAGTTATGTGACTTTTTGAAATACCGCATTAAATCAATTAGTTTTTAATTATTATTGATCACTTTTTTTTCTTTCGAATATTTATTCGACGAAATGACCAAGATTATTCATTCGAAAATCTGGGGTGACATTGCGCATCTCGAATCGAATCACTCGATTCGTACGTTTTTGCATTCGTTTCGAAAAAAATGCGGCATTATGTATTCAGTCGCAGTACAAGATTTCGAATGGTGCTGTACTAGCTCAATCGAGTAAGTTCTGTCAAACGAAATGTAAACAGAGAAAATAAAAGAGAGATGTCTCCGTGTTCAGTATGCCACCCGCTGGAGAGACAACCTTCAGCGCATTGCGAATGTGAGTAAACAAAGAGAATAAGAGTAATTTCATCTGCGTGTAGCATGTTGCCTGTTGGAAAGGCATCCTTCGTGGCATGAATTGGCAGTTAATTTATAAACAAGCAAATCGTGCTTAATGACTATAAAAGCAATATTATTTATTGAGCAGTGGAAACCGATTAAAACATTATGCCGATACGACATGTTTTATAAATTGAGATATAGTTACGACACAAATTATAAGTTATAATAAATTATAAGCAACTCGGCCGTACAAAAACCATTTTGTTTTTGTTAAATGTCTTGGCTGTGCGGAGGGCTGGGGCCCTCCTTAGCCGTGCGGTAAGACGCGCGGCTACAAAGCAAGACCATGCTGAGGGTGGCTGGGTTCGATTCCCGGTGCCGGTCTAGGCAATTTTCGGATTGGAAATTGACTCGACTTCCCTGGGCATAAAAGTATCATCGTGTTAGCCTCATGATATACGAATGCAGAAATGGTAACTTGGCTTAGAAACCTCGCAGCTAATAACTGTGGAATTGCTTAATGAACACTAAGCTGCGAGGCGGCTCTGTCCCAGTATGGGGATGTAATGCCAAGAAGAAGAAGAAGAAGAAGAAGAAGGCTGTGCATGGCTTTTCTCAAGCATTTGTTTAGTTTGATTGCTCTAATTGTAATCAAGTATCGGTCTTCCACCGTCATTAGTCGTCTGAGTACACGCGACCGCATGCGTAGAGCAATCAAACTCATCAAATGTTTTAGCATTTATTATATTTATTCGAGTTTATGCCACATATCAAATTTTGAGCTAAATAATTTAAAGCTAAAAAAGGATTCGATAATAAATTACTTTGATGTTTCCATGTGTTTTAGTTAGATGCACTTGGGTCATCTCTTGCACATTTTTTTTTATTTAACTCAACTATTTTTACGTAGATTTTGGAATAAATACGTTTTTACGCAGATTTTCCCCATACATTTTTCAGGCGGTTTATCGAAATTGTCAAAAAATACGTGAAAACTGCATAATAAAAAAACGATTTAAGTTGAAGTCGTTTCTACGAGGATTTCGGGATAATTAGAGATTGCATATTGTCTGGAAACTATAAAAGTAGGTATACTAATGACATTCTCGAACAACATTCGAAAGCTATAAAGGTGACGAGTGATTTTCATTCGACTTGAGTCGTTTTTCAGTGTGCTATCGAGTCTCCATAATGCCAAAGCATCTCGTTATTCTTGTAACTCCTCGAGCATACTCGAATGATGAGTCGTTTTCGAGATCGAATCGAAAGCCGTAATGCCAAACATGTTCGACTCGATAGAATTACGTTCGAATCGAGATGCACAATGCCACCCTGCTTTCGACAAAATGTTATTCCTTCCTAATACTTAATATAATGAGTGATGATAGAAAAAGCATTGTACGACTTTGTGCTTTACGTGCTTTAAGTCGACTCAGTTATTCCATTAAATTTCATCGTAGATATGGAGTCAATTTCGATCAAACGTGCACTTGCACTATCGTATTTATGACTAACGTTGCTGATTCGATTCGAAGTCTCTGATTTTGAATTTGAAAACAAGTTTACTTAGGGGAAATGTCGGCTTTGGCAGGTTTTGTTCTATTACTGTCAGGGGGGTTTCCTATAACCAATTCTGCTCAAATTTGGCCTAAACATTATTTGCATATCAGAGAATATTGTTTCAAAATTTCATAAAATTTGGCCAACAAAAACCCCCCTTACAATAATAGAACAAATCCTGCCAAAACCGTCATTTCCCCTATATTAAAATCAACATACTACACCAATAAACAATCAGCAGAATCTGTCAAGAGATCTGTTGTATCCATAAGCAGTACGGTGTACCGAAGCGTGGTTTCTATTTGACACTGCGTAATCGGATCGGCGCACGGAAGTTTATTTCTCAGAGCACGCTACTGCAGTCAATGCTGTCAGAGGTCATGTCAAAATTAGAGGCTGTAAATACTTTCGGCACTTGGATCCTTTGTGGATTTCAATCCCATAAGTGATGACTGGTTCATCGAACAGCCTAATCTTAAACATCACAATGAAAAGCGCAAAATGTCCGCTTGAAGTACAGAGCAATCTAAAACTGACATCGCAAATATACGTTTCATTTAAAATCTTTAGCTTTTATTCAGCTTCAGTCGTCGGTGCGAATAGAAAGTAGTGTTTTTTTTTGCTTTGGCATATGCTGACAAATGGACATAAATAAAAATCTTCGGGAATCTTATTCAACATTTTTTTAAGGGGAAGGGAATGACAGAATTTCAACGCGGAAAACCGAAAGTCTAGCCTCATTTAACTCATTAGCTTAGCTTTGACTGACTACACATATCTATGGTTGCTACTCCGTAATTGACCAGAATCAGTGAAATTGCACAAAGAATCAGACTGGGATTGTTCAAGCATTCTCAGTGTGCAAGTTTCAGTGACACAAATATTCAAAAGATCAATAACGGCGCCGGCCACGTTCTTGTAATCAGTTAGAAAGAGGGAAGGACCAATATTCCTGGTGATTTTTGTTATTCGAAGACCGTGTTTACCTCTGCGTCTCCACAAAAACCACATGAAGGATTATAAGTTAGTTAGTAGGCATCGGTTGATCTGGATTCACTCTGATAAGCAACGACCATGTCTTGTTTTAACACAATTTTAACTATTATTCGGTCGCATAAAGCAGAACAAACTAACTACCTGCACAACCAACAGGAACACGATCAAACGCGTATCAATTGATTTACTTCTCGACCGCACAAAACACAACAAAATCAGATCATTCGAAATGTCGATGAATTGAACATGAACACTCCTCACCTTGTAAATATGCCCGGTGGCAAATGTAAACCGTTGAGAATTTTGGACGACCGAAACGACGCGCCTATGTTGTCCATCGACTAGAGACAATTGCACGCGTAGCACTTATCCAATGGCTCTGTACTCACTTACTCGATGGCTACTGCAAACTATTGAAGATCGTGCTTGTTTCGACCGGAGCAAAGCGCAATACATGCGCATGAGTCACCGAACACCAAATAAATAATTTACCATTTTCGCGACGACTAAAACACGCACTAGGCTAGATGCACCAGTTGTGGCTATAGCACCAGTTGTCGCACTAGTGCTTTATATGCCAAATGGCCAATCAAATCACCGCAAACCAAGTTCATATCGATAAAGCATATTAATATGATACGATAAAACCTTTGATATCCTCCAAAACTAATTGTAAAAATTGATTTTGCTTAATTTTTGACGTCCTTTGCACCAGTTGTCGCACTAGTGGTCCATATTTGGCCAATCCCATAAGAAAACAATGGGATTTGCCAAATAAGGAACCAAAATTAAGAATAGTGCCATAACTGGTGCATGCGTTCCTATTATGGATTAATCAATTTTGATGCTTATAACAAATGTTATTGTGGTTTTCACAGCTGTTCTAAGGAGCAGGAAGTAAAACTTTCGCTTGATATATAAATTCCACCCACATGCATTTTACTTATTTAAAAAAAAATAGTTTTTCTTATGTATGGCGACAATTGGTACACCCGCCCTATACTCATTTGCACGTAGGCTACTTCTAGCCTCGTTTAACTCATTAACATATGAAGCAGAAGAAGCTCGCTGCGCGTTCACAAGAGCTGGCTTGTTTATAGGACGCTGAGATCGGGACAGGGCCGGGAATCGAATCCAGCCACCTTCAGCATGGTCTTGCTTTGTAGCCGCGCATCTTACCGCACGGGTAAGAAAAGCCCCATAGTAGCTGAACTAATATGGGTTTAAAATACATGAAGGCCAAAATCTAGCAGAAAGTTTTTCCGAGAGGCGAATTAAACTAAATTGAATAAATGATGATCAAAATTTTTATTCGAGTCAGTTTTACATGGTCGTTGAAGATCTGCGCCAGTGCCAACCATGTACAATTGTTGATAGGGAAGTTTGCTGAAAGCCAGGTGGAAGGAGCTCATCAAGGGTTTGTTGATCAGCGAAGCCCAAAATATACACTGGGGTTGTTTTACGCAAATTTTAAGATTGATGCAATTGAGAACACACGATACGTGAGAATCGTGAAAAATAGATTTTCAATAAAGTTATTTTTACGCGAATTTCGTAAGTGTAAGTGCATCAAGAAGAACACTAAGTTGATTGTCGGCTATAAGTCATTTTGTCGGCAAGTTTTTGTGATAGCCGAACAGCGAAAAATCAGAAGTTTAGCCGTGATGCGCTTACGTGACCCATACGATTTAGGATGGTTTGGATTTTAATGGATTTCGATGTACTAAGCGTAGTACGTCACGAGCGATTACAAAACTCAACGCGATGTTACAATTAACCAGCTCTATGAAATATTGAGACCGAGTGTACTGACAAAGAGGCGTTAGATCGCTCATTTGATATGCGTTAGATGTTTGGATATTGCATATTCGGATGTTCCTTATGTCTTTCCAAGTTATTATGAGTCTTGGGCACAAGTTCGTAGAATCATAACTACTAAATTATATTTTTTAATCACTTCCTTCCTTTATCCCATTACTTCATAGAGGTTTTGAGCATATCATAACTTGAGCATGAAAAAACTTTTAGTATGCAGTTTTGCTATTGGGGATATCCCCCTATCCTGGCGGGAAGTCACTGAAAAGGACATTCGGCCGAATGTGTCGTTTGGCTGGATGAACTGTTGGGGCAACTTTTTTAACCAAAAGTTCTTTTCGGCTGTATGCCGCTTTCGGCAAAATGACATTGTCTGTAGATCCATTTTTGACCTAATAACCATTTCGGATAAACGTTCTATTCGGCCAAATTAAATTTAGCTAGATTACTTTCGGCATAACGTGTTATTAGGTCAAGTGACAAATGGCTTTTCGCCGAATGATTTTCGGTAAAACGACGCGAAGGCCGAATATGTCATCAAGCCGAACAAACCATTAGACCAAAACCCAACTGGTCGAAAATGTCATTTTGTCAAAATTGACGGCCATAAATGTCTATCGGCCGAAAAAGTCGTTTGGCCAAATAGACCAATTAATTGCACACTCTAACTTTCACCTACTCAGTGACTGAGTAAAATTGTATTGCCATCTCTTTTCTTCCCACGGAAATTTTACTCAGTTTCCGTCAAAAGCAGGATTACTCATAGTTTTGAGTTGCCCTGCTTTTGACGGAAACTGAGTAAAATTTCCGTGGGAAGAAAAGAGATGGCAATACAATTTTACTCAGTCACTGAGTAGATGAAAGTTAGCGTGCATATTATTCGGCAACTCGGCCGTACGAAAACCATTTTTTTGTTAAATATCTTGGCTGTACATATGCACACCATATGTTTCGAAATGGACAAATTGATATGAAATTTGCGAAAAAGAATTTATGCGTCTGGAGGGACTTGAACCCACAACCTCCTACTCTCTAGATAGGCGTGATAACCCCTACGCAACAAGACCACTTAGAGGTCACGTTTGCGGAGAAGCCATTAAAATCCGAGCACCAACCTCCACAAGCAAGCCTTTGGCACAGCAGAGTGCGATTGATTCGCATTCTATACCATCCCGCCCAACCCGTTGCTGGGGGGCATGGAGTGCGATCCTCTCGTTTAATAAACAATGTGCACTCGCTTGACTGTGGATATACAACAGTAAAGCACATGTGGAGATTAGACAAATCAAGCATCCGAAAGATATTCAATTTGCAAAAAAGAGAGCTAACCGCGGTGGAGGTTGGTACTCGGATTCTGATGGCTTTTCCGCAAACGTGACCTTGAGGTGGTCTTGTTGTGTAGAGGTTATCACGCCTATCTAGAGAGTAGGAGGTTGAGGGTTCGAGTCCCTCCAAGACACGTGGATTCTTTTTCGCAAATTTCATATCAATTTGTCCATTTCGAAACATATGCTGTGCATATGCACAGCCAAGATATTAGGTAGATATTTAACAAAACAAATAGACCATTTTACCGAAAATACCATTTGCCGAAATGGTCCATGGCCGAAAAGTCATTTGGCTGAAACGGTCATTTGGCAAAAAGGCGATTTGGTCGAAAATATTTTGACCAAGCGGGTGAATATTTTTGATCATGTTAACCATAATTGATATTTGGCCAATTAACATTTTCGGCCAAATGGCCTTACTGTCAAACGACCATTTCGGCCAAACGGCATTTTTGGCCTGATGACTTTTTCGGCCAAGCGACCTGTTTTTCAAATCAATGACCAGTAAAAACTTCACGTAGAAATTCTGAAGAACTTTAGGGAAATTTTGTAGAATTTTCTAAAGAAATGTAATTTCAATGAATATCCTATTTTTCCCAATGTTCCCTAGAACTAGAACTTGTCGAAATCCACATTTAGAACAATCTACCCCGGAAAGTCTGAAAAATATATTCCGTGGAAATTCCGAACTATTTTTCGTGAAAAATCCAACTCTAAGATCCTAAATCTTACTCCGCGGATATTCAGAAAACTTTTCGGTGTAAATTGTGAAGAATAATCTACAAGAACTCCCCGTGGATATTCCGAACATTCATCTGTAGAAATTGGAACTGTAGAATTCTGAAAAATTTCTTATGTTAATTCCGATGAATTTTCCTAGGAATTTCCAAACAATTTTCCTTGGGAATTCCAAAGAATTCTCGGAACTTCAAAGTAGTTCTCGTGGAAAATCTGAAATTATTTCCAAATGAGTGTTTCGGACAAACATAGATGATTTTCTGGTAATTTTTTCGGTGAAATTCAAAAGATTATCCAGCTCATATCTTGAAAATATCTAAAAAAAATGCACATCTCAACCTTTGTGTTTCCCATGATTTCAATTCTATTTTTATGGTACAGTATTACGGTCAGTACAGATTTACGGAGTTCTCAAAGAATGTTTTTTATTGCATTATTTTATTTGGTAGGTGTTTCTTAACCACTACTGTGCAGTGATCTACTGTGGTATTCTGCTGTAATAAATTCACACAGAAAATATTTTTAAACATTCATTATTAGCCGCCAGACATTCTAAATACTCACGCTCCTCTAATGTGGACATGTACTATACACATGTGGAAGTGTTGACTTGAGAAATGGATTGCGAGTGATTTGACTATGCGTCCAATTTAGGAGTCTCGAGCTCGTTCAATAGCCGCTACGTTGCGAAGGCCGACGGAGGTCCTTCGTAGCTTAGTTGGTTGAAGCACCAGTCTAGCGTACTGTAGGGTCATGGGTTCGAGTTCCATCGAAGGGAAAGTGGTTACCTCCAATAGATTTTCCAAATAAATCACATATGAGTTTTCATAACTTTGTAAATCATTCATTATTGTTATCATTGCCGGTGAGTCTACTGTGTCCATTTTGTCCATGAATCTAATTGTCGTTGCATTGTTCGATTGCAATTTATCTGGGTACGTTGGAGAAATACCTCCGCGAAGAACAATTTGTTAGTCGTCACCGGCACCTCCGGTGACTGAAAAGGGCTTGGTGGAAGGGCTGGGAATCAAAGTTTTCAGACAAATTTTGATGCACATTAAAAGCTACTCAATGCGTTGAGTGCAGGTTGACTATCTGTGAAAATACAAATATTGGCATATTTTTATATCCTCTCTAGACAGACATTAGCGCATTTTATTATAGCAAAAATCTCAACTGGGTACACCGTTAGATAGTTTACCATTGCCATTTAGATCGCTATTCCAGGACCGAAGATTCCTGCTCCCGTTTTTGATCTAATTTTTTAGCCATCTGTATAGCATTTTATGGAACCATCAGTCAGTAGGGGAACTGTCCCGATCTCCATCTCACTGAACATATATTCATCTAATCGGGAAACAAAGAAATAAAGCACCAATTTTGTCGCTTCTTTTGCTCACTGCTGGAAAGAAATCACAAAAATAAGAAACAAAACAAATTTCTTTTCATTGCTTTGTTGTTTTGTGGAATGAATATCGAAGCTTATAGATGAAGTTCATGAACAGTAACCCTATATATAATAAATAATAGGTCTATGATTTAAATATAGGATTACTGCTCCTGGACTTCATCTCATAGCTACGATATTGGTCTCACCAAAAACAAAGAAATGAAAAGGTATTTGGTTTGTTTATTATTTTTGTGATTTTTTTCAGCAGTGAGCACGCATGTTAGCAAAAAGAAGCGACGAAATTGGTTCCGTATTTCTTTGTTTCGCGATGAGATTAATATATGTTCAGTGAGATCTACGTTGAACTAACGCAGATATGCTTAGGCTAGGCATGAAGCGGTTCAATGTGTATT
>NW_026941880.1:0-88525 GCF_024139115.2 Armigeres subalbatus
CCTTTCAAATTCCGAAACAAAAATCAAGTTGAAATACCGTTGGAAAAAGTTCATAAAACTTAAATATTTCACAAAAAAATCTGAACAAAAATAGTGGAAATTCTTCGTAGAAATTCTATGAAAATTTAAAAAAAATCTGTGAAATTCCTATGGAAATTCCAAAGAGTTTTCTGTACAACTCACGAAGAATTATCTGATATAAATTCTGAACAATTTTTCGTTAACATCCAAATTTTGAACATAATTCAATTCCTTTTTTTTAATTCTCGTAGGTTTTTTCTTTGAAATTGTAGAGAATTTCTTGTGAAAATTTCAAAGAATTTCTAGTTTCTCGCGAAAATTCCGAAGAATTTCCCGTAAAAATTTTCTTAGGAAATTCCAAAAAAAAATCTTTTTAGAGTGCTAATTTTTGTGGAAATTCTAAACAACCTGTCTTAGGAATTATGGAGAAATTCTATAGAATTTTTTTAAAAAGAAATTCCTGTTGTAAATTTGAAAAACTTGAGCCCTCCTTAGCCTAGCGGTAAGACGCGCGCAAAGTGCGCGGCTACAAAGTATGGTGGAGAGGTGACTGGGTTTTCGGATTCTCTCAGTGCCGGTTTAGGCAATTCTCGGTTTGGAAATTGTCTCGACTTCCCTGGGCATAAAAAGTATCATCGTGTTAGCCTCATGATTAACGAATGCAGAAATGGTAACTTGGCTTAGAAACCTCGCAGTTAATAACTGTGGAAGTGCTTATTGAACACTTAGCTGCGAGGCGGCATTGTCCCATTGCCAATGAAGCCAATGAAGAAGAAGAAGAAAGAATTTCGTGGGGATTAGATTTTGCCGGCGAAAATTAAAAATTTAATGTCTTTTTTCCGTTAATGTCTTTTAAATATCCTGAAAAACCTTTAGGCTTTAGGGAACGAACGCAATAACAAAAGCGCTACGCCGCCGCGCCGATGACCAAAATTGGGACAAACGCCGCCGCCGATTTTCCGATACGGTGGTCACCACTCATGAACGGACCAATGGGATGTTTTCTAAGCTTTTATTTGACTGTGGTAAAGATTATTTGAGCAAAAGTTATATTTTCAGCAACGAAAAAAAAGCCTCGATATCCAAGGTGATTTTTTTTCAATGCTCCGGATAATCGAGTCCGCCCTGTACTGAAACTGTTTTTTTGTTGCGTATACAGCAATATGGATAAAACCCATCATAATGGAAGACGTATCTACGAGACGTATAAATGAGTTATGTATTATTATCGTCCACTGTAGTATGCCTGCGTAAAATAGATCAAGGACGAATTCCTCACGATAAACAACTCTTTGAAAGCATTTAGCAGTGAAAGGAAAATGCGGAAATAGTCGGAAAGAGAGCGCCCACAGAAGTGTTGATTTGTGCAGCGGAGCGATCATGTGGAACCGTTTTGATTTAAAGGGCGCCCAGTAGTAATTCAGTTCCCACATTTCAAATGTGGGAAAACGACTCAGATTTTTCAGAAGGGTTTAATTGGACGCATTGACTAATTGCTACTTTCCAAGGACGGTTCATATAATATTTCAAAAAAAAAATTATAGCTAATTACTATTTGATACGGTAAATTTGGTTTTAAATGGGCATGTGGAGCAAGAGAGGTTTCACTTAGCTTTATTTCGAAGCATCGGTAATTTGGAACAGTAGCCTTTGTAATAATCGAAGCCGTTTTCGTGAACTAAAATGGTACATTTGGGGCAGTTGTAATAGCGAAAAGTTCACGTTCAGGGTTGATTCTAATGACGGTAAATTCTGCCGCCTAGACACGCTATCAAAGGGAGCACGCCATTATCTACACATTTTCTACTCCATTACTTTTGTCATTCCTGTCACCCTCCGATTCAGAAAATAATAAGGGGAATATCCCAATAGAGCCAACAAAAACTCCTAAACAGTAGTATTCATTCTTCCGGGAAGAGGTCTGCTGGCCTGCTACTTTCCAGAAGTATGGAAAGAGTGTTCTGCTGCGTTAGAAGTCCTAAACCGGAAGCTTCACGGTCATCTTCTAAAGCCGGATGAACTCAGATCCGGTTTTCCGGAAATTTGTTCCAATTCAGTCAATATTTTTCCGATTTGTACTTCTAAAGTTGTCATCCGGCCGACGATGCGATTGGTACCAACAAACCCGGTGGAAAATATCGATTTTCCGTCAACCACCCCCTATATCCCTATATCACGAAAACCGACTGCGAGCTGCTCGATTAATGAAGCTCTACTTTTCCGGCTCTCATTCCCGCCACTGTGAGGCGCTCTCTCCTGGTAGCGCCAACCCGGGTAGAAGTTTAAATTTTCGCCAGCTAGAAAATTTTGTAGGAACCATCTCTCTCCCAGCGTACTCTGCGACGTGGGAATTCTATTAGAATTTTGAGAAGAAACTTTTTTAACCACGTGCTGCGACCAACCAGAAGTACAGATCACGATAAAAGGACTTTCACCTTTACATGAGTGGACCGCATGCTGCGCGCTGTTGGCGAGTCTGGCACGGATTTATTATCGTCTAGTGCGGTGGTTTCCCAACTTGGATACGGATCATCATAGAATTGATTATTACGCGATGTCCATATTTTCGGTACTGAATTAACTATGAGTGGAAGCACATCTATCCATAAAAGAAGTTTGTCCTGATGAATATCAAAATAGGTTTCTATGTTTCAAAGATTAATAGGAGAACTGCGCAAGTAATGGAAAAACCAAAAGTATTGCTGCCTAGCCCGGTGATGATGCGCTTTCACTTTGGGGATAGAATCTCGTGCATCATGAGGGACCTCGTACGATGGGCCGCTTTTTGTTGTTGGTTCAGACCTTGGGCTCAAGTTGATGTTAAAGAAAAATTATTTTGAGAGCTTTTTAGTGGAATGTCTTCAGTTGATCATAAAGACGAGCTTTGTAATAATCCCATTTAATCTGCAATTTAATTGTACCTTGACAGGATACCCTAGTCGATTAGTCGAGTCAGAATTTACGAGACACTGAAGAACGACCTTTATTGTTGAGGTCGAAATACGTATCTGTCAAGGTATTGCAATTAAGTGAGTAGGGTCGTCAGGATTGCTCCTAAATGGGGATCTTCTGTTCTCGTCATGACAAGTCTGCTCCAAGTTGATATCATGCTGACAGAACTATGTTAATGAAGAGACAAACTCAGCTTGATTTACGTCGATTCGCGTAGAAATTTTATTGCTAATTTTACAAACTTGCAATTAATTTCAGAATAAATATTTAAAAGAAGAACAAAAAAGTAATAAAAAAGACATCCAAATGATCTTAATAGCGGACTGATTGTTACGACCATTTCAAAATTTGCACTAGAGTCGTTTTGTTTTATCACTGGACACAAAGCTTCAGTCCAATAAACGATTATCAAGTTTGGCCGATTGGTAATTTGGCGATAATTGAGCGACAATTTTATATCCTGGTTAAGATTCTTTACTACCCTCTGTATTTGAATAACAACGTTTAACAATGTTTATTTTATAAAACTATCTTGTTATTGATCTTCATCAGTTTGAGTTTTTTGCCAAATGATCTAAATAACCGACTGATTGTGAAACACTACTTCAAACCAGACAGTGCTTCTAAGTTCACTGGCCTCTCACACTTCCACCGTTATCCGAACAAAGGATTCCAAAGTAGGAAAATCGTCCTCCAGCGAAAGGAGCGCGCCTGGGACAAGAATGGAAAACCGGCGCGCCAAAAATTAAGGTTCAGCGCTTTCCAACTTCTGCCGTTCTCTCTCAATGCGCAGGCCACGAGCTCGCTGGCAGTGTGTATATGGATGGGGTACGTTCTGCCTACACACAACACATCCTTCGTCGCGAATGGCAAGCGGGAAATTTAGTTTAAAAACAGTAGGATTTAGCTACCGGGCATTCGTGGGGGTAAGGATTGTGGCGGTAAAATTAGAACATGCGCAGTTGGAGCTTTCCGCTGTGTTTTCCTCTGAAGAGTCGACCCGTCAGGGAGCATTTCGGATGATGACGGCAATCGGTGGAAAGTGGTGGTTCATTGGCGGAAAATGTCAAATCACTTTCACTTCTTGACTGTAACCGGTATCCGCACCGATAATGCCGTCTCGACGCTTGTCCTGCTGGAAGTGGCATAAACTGTAACCGCAGCAGGTTACGGCATGGCCAAAGAAGTGATAATGCGTTTGTCTGTCTACGACGTAATGGCGGGAAAATCAGTAGTTCGATTGATTTCCATTAAATTTGTCGATTGGGAAGTGGTTTTCGATTTAGGAGGAGAACGAGAAAAACAACCTCTTGAAAAACTGCAGAAGTAACATGCTAAATTGTTTCGCATGTGACTATAAATAGATATTGCGATTGAACAAAGATGAATCAATATGAGGGGTTTGGATATGGTTCCGTTATCTTCAACAAAAGAAAATTTATTTTAAAATAATAGTATTGAAGATTTCCGCTATGTGTCTATGTGAAAAGATTGTCTACGACAAAACGATTTACAGTATGGCGCATCAAAAATGCAAGTTTTGATTGCTCATGTTAGTATATATTGAGTTTTTTTTAATTATTCATATATGTGTGTTACTTAACGTATCATTAAAAATATCTGCATCAAGTGAATGTGTTCATAAAAAATGTAACTATGTAAATGGAACATTTGGTATCGTATGAATAAAAAGTAGTAAGTTTGAGTTTACTACATTTTGAGAAGTGGAACATGTTCGTATGAATAACAAACACTTCACTTGTGTTTACTACTGATTTGTTCTGCTTTGGACGTTGCTGCTCACGTGTCTCACTGATTCGGTATGAATAAAAGAAGTGTTTACTACTGATTTGTTGTAGTCTGCTTTGGACGTTGCTGCTCACGTCTCAGATGCAAGTTATCAATCGGAATCGGAGAGATGCGTCATTTTTTGACAATTCAAGTTGATTTTAAAGAAAACAAAACAGAAGAACAATCATCAATAAGCTGCAGGGACGATAAAATCATTGTCATCATGTGGTCTGTTCCTGTTTTGACATTTCTACATGTAGTAAACTGTTGTAAACGGACAAGTTCAAAAAGGATAACAACTTTGCGTACCATCACTTGTGCTGGAGTTTTTGTTTTCTTTTCCTTGTTGGGTATTTCAATTACTGCGACCATTTGTTAGATCTATTGTGATATATGCCCCATTTTACATAGCTTTGATAAATTGACGCATTATTGCTATTGAGAGCAATCGCATCGCCTTTACTTGCAGCCTTTTTCCCAATTCGGTATAACAGGGCTGGCACCGACCGAAGCCGCTCAAAATAGTGACTTCAGTGACCAAAGCTGACGAAAAAAGGGACCAAATAGTGACTTTCAGTTGCAGAAGAAGTGACCAAATAGTGACGTTCAGTTTTAGTTGCAAGTACGATGGACGAAATCAAGCGTTTTTGGGTCGAATGAGAATCTTTTTTTCGTAATTTGTGGCGGAAAACATCTTTCACTCACCACTCTTTTCTCGTAACGAACTCAGATAAAAAACGAAAATCGTACACGCTAACTTTTATTTACTCAGTGACTAAGTAAAATTGTATTACCCTCTCGTTCAATCTCACGGTAATTTTACTAAACATCAGTCTTGGGAGCAGATCTAATTTTTACGCCACTGGAAGTGAGCGAAACATGGTTATCACTCATAAGACCTGTTTTTATTTTCCGAAAAAATGATTTCTAGGCAAAAATCTGGGTGAATGAGCATTCTGTTCTGGTGAGAATGAGTGAAAATTACGTTCACTGGATTAGCTGAACACCTACTTAAGGAAGATGCAGAAAATTCTAAAATTTGTCATAGGTACCACGGAAGATATTGAAATTTTAAGTGCAAAAGTAACAACAGTACGGATCGTTTTGGTAGAAAATGAAACAAGAATTATGAAGATTTAGGTACAAAGGACCTGGAATTGAACGCACGACCTGCAGGATCATGCTCTCTGAACTTTTAAATATTTTTCCTCCAATATACGCAGATTTTCCAACTTGTTGTGCGTATTCATGAACGATTTTTGCTATGGAATTCGATAGCTCATGCAATCTTCAAAATTGGAGCGCATGGCATCTTCAAAATTGGGGAGACTTGATTCTCTCTCTATGATATCTACTTAATAAATATTGTTTTTACATCTGTCACATCTACAAAAAATTGCCGCTTGTGAACGATTTATTTCTTGATTTTTTTTTGCTATACTTCTCAAGTCCCAAGGATCAAGTCTCCTCATATTGTGGCAACAACTCAAAATCCAATTATACTGAAAATGTGGTGGAATGTTGGCATTTTTATCAGTGAAGATCATTTAGCATATCTACGGCTTTGTTCTGTAAAAAAGTGATAGCATTTCGTTATTATTAGGAGAAGTTTTGCGTGGCCGCTTAAAAACATCTTTAGAAGGGTCAAAACACAGTAAATAATAGAGTAAATGAGGTTGTCAATCAAAAAATACGCTATAACAATACTACTATACTGCCGTAAATCGCATATTTGTCCCATATGATTAGGAAACCCAGGAATATGCGATTCTCGGCAGTATAGTTCTCGGTATAGTCTCCCAAGGGATCAAGTCTCTCAAGGAATCAAGTCTTCCCACCTTCCCCTACTGTATAAAGTTTAAGCTTTAAAACAAAATCGGAATCGGCAGGTCTCCTGCTTGCATCACTGTATACCAATTTATAAATTGTAACGTAAAACACCTTTAAAAATGAGAAAATGGCATAAAAGATATTCCGAGTCCTCTACTGCCGCTAATCGCAAGTCGAGTACAACTGTATATGACATCCATATACAGATTTGCTCGACTTGCGGTTAGCGTCAGTCTACATGAATGCCACAGAAAAGAAAAGTTTTCCTAACAGCTTCAAGTGATATCGACTCGGGCAATGACCTGTTACAAGACCTACATATGTGCTAAGATCTTTTTTGAAAGATCTAGGATTTTGCGAGTACTGAATACGTTTGGCTTAATGAAACGTTTTGACTGCCTCGCAATAAAGGTGTTGTATTTTTTTCTTTTTTGTATTTGTTTTTTATTCATCGGACTGTGTTGTCTACATGAAATTCTTAAATCTAATGGTGGTCAAACAATAAAAACATTAAAGGCGGCCCAGCAAGCGGCAGTGAAATCTGGATGTAGAGATGTTGAAATCAAATTCATCGGACACTTCGTTGAAGCGATGGATCATGGCGACAATGGAACTGTTTGCAGCATAGTTTGTAGCTTGTGGCTCCTCGTGTAGCAGCGCTCGCGCTCGAAGCGTCCGGACAGGTGCGTATAAACTGATCCTCGACAGCAACTCAGGAGCATCGTATTCAGATGATAAAAGCTTGGCAATAAAAACACACTGAGCCACATTCCTCCGCTTGGCTAGAGTATCCAACCCGAGTAGACGACAGCGATCAGCGTAAGCAGGCAAGTTCAACGGCTCATTCCATGGAAGGTGGCGCAAAGCATATCTGACGAATCTTTTTTGGACAGCTTCGAACCGCTCACTCCATACAGCTTGGTAGGGATTCCAAACAACAGATGCAAACTCTAGTACATATTGAGCGTACCAGAGAGCAGTACAAGTTCGAAGTTCGATGCTGCAAGGACACGCAGCTAACCTCGAGGAGGGTGCGTTGTGCACTGCCCCCCCTTTGAAGCATTACTTTCTGGTTGTACCGAAGAGACTATGGGCTTGGCGGCAATGGAAACGGTTTAGCGGGTCGGGGATGTAGTCCTGCCTCCCTCGTGTGCTATTGGAGGTGATACCTAACCCCGCACTTCCTGGACAACCCAGGATGTCTGTTGAGCAGATTACCCCTCCATTGCTTAGAAAAAAAAAAGAGAGCAGTACAGTGCTTTGAAACACAACGGATCTTGGAACTCATTGGAGATTTTAAACATGAACCCAAGCTGGCGATTGGCTCTATCGATGGTATTTGAGAATTGGCGGCTATAGGTAAGCTTTTCATCCAAAACAACTCCTAGGTCTTTAACATGATCAACCCGTTGAAGTTGAGAACCAGCAATACTGTAGTCAAACTGGATAAAATTAGTCGTGCGTTGGAAACTTATAACACAGCACTTCGGAATGCTCAGAACCATCATATTCCGAGTACACCAGTCATGGAAGATTTCGAGAAGGTTCTGTAGCTCATAGCAGTCAGTGAGGTCTCGGACAACTACATACATTTTAAGGATCCGCGAACAACAGCAGCATACCTCCACGCGAGAATATCAATGGTCCAAGGGTGCTACCTTGTGGAACTCCATAAAGGTTCGAGAAACAGTCGGACGAATTGTTTCCAATACTGACCGACATTTGGCGTCCAACCTGATATGATCTGAGCCAGGTGCATAAAGTAAATGGACAGCCTTTTTTTTCTAGTTTTGCAAGCAGCAAGTCATGACTAACTTTGTCGAAGGCAGATTTTAGATCGGTGTAAATGGCATCTATTTGGAATTTTTTACACATGTTCTCCATGCAAAACGAAGTAAAACTGGTAAGATTTGTTTCCACAGAGCGGCCTTCTTCCAAAAGTCCTCTATTTTATAATGTTCCCAAGACTTGAGTTCCATTCTAAGAGCACATGCAGATACACCACAAAATTGTTCGGACCTATAAATTGCCGAGTTGATCCAAGTCGTGCCAACATATCAGCTTGTTCGTTGCCTTCAATGCCACAATGACCGGGAATCCAATACAGGTTCACTTTGTTACAACAAGCCGAGGTTTGGAGTGACTGAACACATTTCCAAACAAGACGTACAAGTTGCTGATCTCAAGGCATCCAATGCTGCTTGACTATCAGACAATATGCAAATATTTGAATGCCTGTAATTTCGACGTAAGCATAAATTAGAGCATTTCAGATTGGCCTGAACTTCAGCTTGGAAAACAGTTGGCCACTTATAAAAGACAGGAACACCATCTTCGACCAGAGGTCGTACAGACTGAATACTTAACACCTAGACAACGGCAGGAGACATAACACCCAGTGGACCGGTGGAGGATTTTTCAATCACGAAAAGTTTTCTTCTTACCGGAGCGGGAATCGAACCCTCGCCCCATAGCCCATGCGTCTAGACTACTGACGTGGCTAACCGCACGGCCACGAAACCCACTTACCCATGGAAATTGAAATATTTAGCTTTAGTGCTTCTCATTGCACCCGTTAATGAAAGAATTTTTCCAACTACTTCTGTGCCACCGTTTCTTTTGTTTTTGGCCACCATATTAATGCAGCAAATGATATTCTGGGTTTCACAATCGCTGTGTAAATCCATTGGATCATTTTTGGCTTTAGTGCCGGAGTTTATCGCATTGTTATTATTCCGGATAAAATGGAGAGATCTGTCGTCGCGTGAGTGAGTGAGAAATTCGAACCCTGATGTCTTAATTGTTATGATCCCGAAAAGTTTTTGCCTCTCTTTATCGTTGTTCGTTATCTATCGAGAACGATCTCTGTAAACCTAAGCCGCAGGCCTCGCCAAAGGTCAGTCGGTCGAATGGTCATTAGAACGAATGATAAGTGAGAAATGAGAAGTTATAAGTGAGAAGTCAGTTCTTCCTCCTTCTTTCTTCTTTTTTCCTTATTCTTTCTTATTTGCTCATTTTCTTTCATCCGCTTCCTTTTTACTTCTTCCTTCTCCCCTATTTCTTCCCATTTTCTTCTTCCTGCTTCCTTCTTCATTCTTCTTTTTGTGTTCCTTCTTCTTCTCCCTTCCTCTTCCTCTGTCTTTCTTATTTCTTTATCATTTTTTTATTCTTCCTCCTATCTATTTCTTCTTCCTGTTTCCTTCTTTCTTTTTCTTCTTTTTTCATCCTTCCTCTCTTTTCCTTCTCCATTCTTGTGTTTCTTCTTCTTTCTTAATTATTCCTCTTCCTTTCTCTTTCTTCCTTCTCGATCCTTCCTAATCTCTTCTCACTTTCCCCTTTCTCGCTTTTCACTTCACATTTCTCACTTTTCACTTCTCATTCTTCTCTTTTTACACTTCTTACTTCTCACATCTCAATTTTCACTTCTTACTACGCTTTCAGCATAAAAACCGTTCGGCCTAAAGACCCAGCATCCTATGTATGATTTTAAGATTTTTGCATTTTTTATGGCTCATACTGTAATAAATTTTTCAGTTATATGTAATTAAATACACTTACAGAAAATGACGTACAAATACAGAAGTTACGACGCAAACTTTCGGTTGAATGTCAGATCAATTGATTTGGTCATCTATGGAAATGCCCGCTAAGCTCATGTACCGTATTCCGCTACAAATGCAATAACTGGTCATATGGCGCCTTACGATGCGATACATACCTGGAATTAGAAAAAAGGTTTAGATATTAGTTGACAATAAAACGTTTAAGTTGATAGTAAAAACCCAGATTAGTCAACTCGGCAAAGATTGTGCCTTTTTTTTAATTCTTGTTCGGCTGTTTTCCAGGGAAATTTCAGTGGATTTTATTTTGTTTTTCCAAAACACAATTAACTTTTGAATATCATAACTCAAAAGTCCAAGAATTTCTTGCTCATATATTCAAAAACCCTGTTTGTGGTAGGTTCGCAACAAAAATTGATTTTTTGTTGCTGACAATATTTTTCGGATACTTGTCTTTATTATCCGTAATAAAAACGAAGCTTTGTCGTCGGTTCTCTTTTGTCGCTTATTTAGCGTGTGGATCGATATAATTTAGATTCACTTTGCTTAACAGTGGAAACAAACTATTGGTTGGTTGAATGGGCCTAAGGAAAAACACCTTGAACACTTTCAAAAAAATATAACTTTAAAACGGCTAGTCCGATCGTTTTGGTGTCTTCGGCAATGTTTTAGGTAATCATTGGGACTAAGTTAAAAAAATATACACTGTGTAAAAAAAAAGTTCAATCATTGAAAATAAAACTTTTTTCAAAAACGAATTTTTCAATATTTTTCATTTTTTGAGATGTTGTAGCAGATAATATATGTACTTTTTTGCACTTTGGACATTGGACAAAAAAGTTATATTTTTTTCAAATAAATTGGTTTTTCAAAAACAGTCGAAATTTATTTTTTACATTTTTATCGACTCGATTTTATGAACGTAAAATTTCTAATGGAAAAGGTGCACATCATTTTTTTCTAAGCGCTGCCGTTTCTGAGATACAGTCATCCCTTTTGATTACCTACAACATTGCCGAAGGCACCAGAACGATCGGACAAGCTGTTTTCAAGTTAAATTTTATTGAAAGTGTTCATAGTGTTTTTGATTAGGCCCTTGTCAAAAGGGGGAA
Source organism: Armigeres subalbatus (assembly GCF_024139115.2). Lineage (NCBI taxonomy): Eukaryota > Metazoa > Arthropoda > Insecta > Diptera > Culicidae > Armigeres > Armigeres subalbatus. The sequence goes on from NW_026941880.1 coordinate 11,267, forward strand.
GGGTCGTTTGGCCGAAACCAATTCGGCCGAATGCCACTAGGCTGAAAGTTGTTTGGCCGAATATACCATTTGACCGAACAGACCATTAGGGGTTGTTTGGCCGAAGGGGTTGTTTAGCCAAAAGGGTCATTTGGTCGGATGGGTAATTTGGCTGAAAAGGTCATTTGGAGGAAATGGTCTTTTGACCGAAATGTTCATTTGGCCGAAAGAGTCATTAGGCTGGCAGGGTCATTTGGCCGAATAGGACATTTGGTCGAATAAGACATTTGGCCGAATAGGTCATTTAAAAAGTGAGAAATTAGGAGTAAGATGGGAGACGTCTCAATTGTCATTCCTCATTCCTCACTTCTCATTGTAAAAAATGAGGAGCGCGAAGTGAGTAGTTAGACGTCTCACTACTCCCTTCGGGCTTCACACTTTTTACAGCGAGAGGTGAGACGTCCCACTTCTCGCTGTAAAAAATGAGGAGCGCGAAGTGAGTCGGTAGACGTCTCACTACTCCCTTCGGGATTCTCACTGTAAAAAAAAGGAGCGCGAAGTGTGTAGTGAGACATCTTGCGCTTCTCACTTTTTACAACGAGAAGTAAAAAAATAAGAGGGAGACGTCTCACTTCTCACTCCTAATTTATAACTTCTCGCTGTAAAAAGTGAGAAGCGCAAAGTGAGTAGTGGGACGTCCCCCTACTCACTTGACGCTCCTCATTTTTTGCAGTGAGAAGTTATAAATTAGGAGTGAGAAGTGAGACGTCTCTCTTCTTACTCCTAATTTCTCACTTTTCAAATGACCTATTCGGCCAAATGACACTTTCATCCAAATGAGCTTTTCGTCCAATTGACCCTTTAGGCCAAATGACCCTTTCAGCCAAATGACCCTTTCGGCCTAATGACCCTTTCGGACAAACGACCCTTTCGGCCAAACGACCCTTTCGGCCAAATGACACTTGCCAAACGACGCATTCGGCCGGATGGTTTATTCGGCCTAGTGGCATTCGGCCAAAAGACCCTACCCCGTCAAAAGTTAAGCTAGAGTCAAAATGGCAAACCAATGTCGCAAATTATTTTTTTAATCACAACGCAATCCATGCGAATATTTTTTTGCAGTGTCTTGCTCCGACGAGCACTTTCGCTGCTACCGATGGCGAATTTCTGCCGAATATGATTTGTACTTCGGAGAAAATTCGTCTCGGCCTCACCTTCTATTGTGTAAAAGGATGGAAGGAAGAAAAGAACCTTTTAGTAATGCACCTTTCCAATCACAAACATTAATAAAATCAGAATTTTGAACGAAAATTTCACTTGACTGTGCTATTGACCCCAACGTCAGCCACGGGATGATTTGCCGCTGAAACGCGATAGATGCCATCCGTGCGATTTCTGCACCGTCTCCAAACGACGAGCGACCCTTACTTCTCATACAGTGTTGGTCCTGAAAAGAAACGATTTTCTTCTCAAAGTGCGCCTTTCTAATAACTCGAACATTGTGTGACAATTTTACTTGGAGTGCTGCTGTCGGCGACGGCCAATCGGATTATTATCTTTCCGCTGAGACCACTCCTACCGGTGTCATCTTGCGATAGCTTCTGTACGTTCCTCGTAATGTCTGTGCTTGCGATGCACGTTCGGAATTGGTTAGTTTACTGATTTTTAACAGTGCGTAGCCAAATTTAATTGGTTTAATAGTTTAGCGCCTTTAATCCATTGTTATTAATAGTTGAGTGTAATCTTAAAGAGTTCGTTGATCGATTGATACCACAATTTCCAGAATTGATTGGAATACGGCTGACGGCCACTTTTCATAACGGTTTCAAATCTGAATCTGCAGAATGATACCCATATCTCTCCGAAGGCCACCATCCTACATCATAAGAGGTGCTGTTTTTGTTGTTCTAGAAAGAAAATATCACCCACTCCTTCTTCCAGGCGCATACCGTGAGATTCATGGAGCGTCCAATGAGATCCATCGCAATGCACAGACTCACCAGGTGTTTATTCGCGAAAAACCATGAGACCATCGAAATCGAAAAACCATCGCATGCAGTATTTTTGTCGGAAATTTGTCGGAAAAATCGGAAATTTCCATTCCTGCAGAATCTTCGACGCATCTTTTGAGGTTTTGGGTGCCGCTAATGAGGTTATTCGCTTCACAGGGTGTCTACTCATCTGTAAAAACAAAATTCCCTGATTTTCCAGGTGCTTTACATTAATTTCCAGGTAAAACAAACGTGTCATGTATAACTTTTTGAAGCCAAATAATCAATTCAAAATATTACGAAAAACGTTTTCAAAAAATATATATTGGTAGCCTTACAACATTTTGTCTCGTAAAGAATGTAATAATTCTTATACCTCCAGAAATTCCATTGTAAGTTCACCCAGAAATTGCTTCATTTTTCCTGCGGAAAATGCTCTGAAAATGAATTCAGAAATTCCTTCAAAGAGGGAATTCTAAGAATTGCTTTGGATTTTTTTCTCAGGAATTCCTTCGGAACTTCGTCAGAATTTTATTCAGAAATTTCTCGTAAAATACTTGGGAGATTTTTTCCGATATTCTTTTAAAAATTCTTTTGTTCAGATATTTCAACAATATATTAACCATACACTCTATCTATTGTGTGACGAAACAAATATATGGAAAAATCTCAGATTTTGTATAGTTACGATACTTAACCCGCACATTCTATTGCGAAAACTTCATTTACATTTCAGTAAATAATTCATAACAATGCATTCTAATGTATTTCTATGGTTTCATTTACAATATATTCTATTGCCAATTTAATGTTATATTCAATGTTGTATTGTTATTCTACTGTATGTTTTATTCGGGTTGCTCTTCAAAGCTTCTCAAACAAACGAAAAAGTTTTCATACATTTCCGAACAACTTCTATTGGCAGAATACGTGTTTTTGGACAAGGATTCAGAATATATGAAAAACTAATATTGGCAAAAAATGTTTCATATGCGGTTTGTCAAACAATCGGTTCAATTGTTCGCTTAACAGATTTAAAGAAAATACATAAACAAAAATTGAGTGCCGTTAACTATTAGCATTCTATAATCCTATTTATGATGGTCAAAAGGAATAAAATATCCGTTACAAATGTCACAAAAAGATAAGGCGTAAAGCTAATCCCTATACGGTCAATATCTCTTCTCGACCTCCTTGCTTTCAGTAGATCGCAAGGAAAACAAAAAAAATCTACGAGTTTTAATCCGTCAATGATCGTAGGGCTTTTGTAAAATAACAATAACAGCATAACAGGTACTTTGGGTGTGGGTCCGATTCGTTTTGGTTTTATCGCGGCAGGTAGTCAATTTTCCAATTCGAAAGCTAAAAATAGAACCCGAAAGCAAAACAATCCGCGCGTAAAACTTCCCACCAGAACTCACTCGAGCCTAAAGAGAAAGAAAAGAAAAATGGAGGGAAATCAACTTGGGCTCAGTGGGCATCCAAAAACCACGACGATTATTATAGCTGGAAGACATCGAACCGCAAACCGGTTTGCTACGTTCCCACTTTACGCAACCAAAACAATCAACCAAGAACTTCTGATTCGAAGTACTGTATAAGACCGAAGGAAAGGCAAGAGAAATATTTCGTTCTCATGGAGGATTCCTTCTGACGGGGCACCACGCTGTCGTTATGTTTTCCCCTTTGCTGCACATGGTCTCTTCGGTGGTAACCATTTCCAAAGCGCTCGCTGAATCGAACGACGTTTCTTTCACTCGCACAGGGATGGTTCCACGGTTCTATTTGTGCATGAAACATGTTTCGTGAGACCTAGCACCAGAAGCGCAGAGCCTATGCTATACACATGGAATCGAAAAATGAAAAGACCCTTCTGATGGCATGTTAACCTTGGCCGGGGAGCACAAAATTTGCTTCTTTTTTTTTTCTGTTTCCCACCAGACTGTAAATAATCTCGTAAATAGATCAAGGCAACAGTCACACGGGACAAGGAAGGGGGAAATTGTGTCATAGTTGTCGTCCCGGCCCTTTTCCCGGGTTTTCATAATAAATATAACATGTTCTTCTCCTTTTTTTTACGAGGAGTATGATGAGGATATGTTTTTGTTTGTTCCGCTTTTGCTTACATTTCTGTGAACGTGGGCAAGGTTTTGCACATGGAGCAGAAACTCGCTTTTCCAGAATGTTTCTAAGTTTTCTAAGTTTTGTTTTGATCATAGATGGAACTTTAAATCCCATTTAAATCAGTGCGGCGTGGTGTTGAAACGACTGGGATAATTGTCTATACACATTTTTCTTCTTTTGAGCGTTTTAACTTTAATTTGATACATTGCTGTCTTTTCAGAATGCTCAATATAACTTAACTCTTCAGTTTATTGGCCATGACTGTATCCGACCAACGCCAGGGTTTCATTTTGGTCAAGATTTGAACATTGTACGTTAAAAAACTTATGTGAATGAAGCTCAAAAAAATGTCTCTTGAATGTAATGTCGGTGTTTCCGTCAATTTTCATTAGCGAGAAATGAGATATGGTCAAATTCAATTTGGGGCTGTCCACGGGACAGGTTTTGATCAGTATCAGATACCTCTCTCTCCAGGTGTGGACAATTTATTATACAAACTTTTTAGAAGTTGGCAACTTCCTAAATCTCCGGTGATATCTAAACATATCTAAAAGGTGATATCTTACTAGAGAAGACCTGTGCGCCGCCACACCACGTTGCCGCCGCCGTAACAAAATAGTCGGCGCGCCGCCTTATACAAATTTACCACGCCGCCAAATTTTTTTTTTACCACGCTGATGATGGCTATTGAAGGAATATTCAACCAGTAGTTGAATGGGTTTCGTACATTTTGTTAAAGGTTACTGGTAAGTTAATTCTATAGAAAATACATATTTCCAGTCAAGTTTATATTACATTTATCTACTTCCAAGTATGCAGGAATCATAGGATGGTCCTTAACTGTACAAGCTGATTTTGATATGCAAGTTTGCTCGGCAAACATACAATTATTCTCGTTAAGGCTGCGTCTCATTTCCCAAATAACGCTGCCCCCACAACAAGATTATTTTTGACAGACATCAAATTGTTTTTGACAGATGTCTTATCGGACTTATTGGAAAGCACCTGCGATTTTTCTAACCGGTTGATTTTTGACTTTCGATCTATCACTTTAATTTGATTTTAAATCAGGAACTGAAACGCAGCCTGACAAATCAATTTTTTCAGGTTTTTTAGGAAAATTAGCACCTAGAAAACTTTAAGAAATTTCTTTTAGAATATCTTAAGTGTTTCGGTCTGAAATTTCAGATTTTCATTTAAAAACTCAATTGTTTTAATTTTATAAACTCTGTTTGAAAATACTTCTTCTTCAATGGCTCTACATTCCAAGTGGAACTTGGCCGGCTTTTAAACCTAGTATTCTATTAACCTTTCGAAAACTTTTCGCTATTAGAATTTTGATGGAACTGTTGTAGGAATTCCGGGGAGAAATCTCGGAGGCACCTTCCGAGGGATTCCTGGAGAAGGTTCCCGAAGAATCACTGTAGGAACTTCCCAACTAATTTGGAGCCTTCGGAAGAATTAATGGAAGTACTTCCGAAGGAATTTTTGCAAGAACTTCTAAAGGAAATCTTGGAGGAACTTCCGGAAGATTTTCTGGAGGAACTTCCTAACTAATTCCTGGAGGAACTTCAGAACAAATTATTGAAACTGCCTAAGGATTTGTCGAAGAAATTTGGATTTTTTGGAGAAATTACTGGAAGAATTTTTGGAGAAACTTTCCTATGAATAACCCAGAGAAGGTTCCCTGTCGGGGGTATTCCTGGAGAAATTTGCCGAGAAATTCCTGGAGAAGCACCCAAACTAATTCCTGGAGGAAGTTCTGGAGGAATTCCATGAGGAACTCGGAAACTTCCTGAGGAATTGCTTTAGAAATTTCTTGAAGCATTTTGGAAAAAAATCCGAGGAATTCCCGGAACAGCTTCCCGAATAATTCTTGGATACACTTCCGGATGAATTCCTGTAGGAATTTCCGGAGGTATTCCTTGAGAAACTTACCGAGGAATTCTTGGAGGTACTTCCAAACTAATTCCTGGAGGCACTTCTGGAGGAATTCTTGGAGAAACTTCCGGAGGAATTCTTGGAGGAACTTTCGAAGGAATTCCTGTAGGAACTTCCAAATGGATTTCTAAAGGAACTTCTGGAGGAATTTCTGAATGAACTTCCGGAGAAATTTCTGGAGAAACTTGGGGAGTAATTCCTGGAGGAAATCTTGGGGGAACTTCCGGAGGAATTCCAGGAGGAACTTCCAGAGAAATTCCTGAAGAAACTACGAGAGGAATTCTACGGGAGCTTCCAGAGGAATTCATGAAAAATTCCTGAAGGAATATCCGTTGGAATTGTGGTGGAACGTCCTGAGTAATTCATTGAGGAATTTTGAAAAAAAAATTGCCGCTTGAAATTAGTTCAAGCCGACCCACGCCGCCACCGACGTTGGAAGAATTTCAATCAGCGATAAATAAAAATTAAAAATAGATCCCGAGATATCTCACCGTACTGATTGTTCCATACACACTAGCGCCGCCAAGTGGAAGTATTTCAAATCAATTCTAGTCAACAGTGTTTTACTCCCTTCAACCATTTTCAGTGTAATTAAAAGATATTTCTTCGCTTAATTCAGTCATGTATTCAGATTTTTTTGTAACACGTCCAGTTTTTGAGAAAAACGGATTTAAATTCACAAAACTACGTATTCTCAATTCTCATGATAATTTGGTTTCTCTGTTCTGTAAAGCTGGTATTCGGCTTCTAATCGTACTTGATCCAAGTAAGTAGTTGAATCTTATTTCACACGTTCGTTTGTTGCGGAAAACGGAATACATTTCACAAAAGTTCGTATTTTCATAGAAATTTGGTTTCTCTGTTCTGAAAAGTTCAATTTTTGCTTCTCACTTAGAGAATTAAGTTTGAATATCAAAGAATAGGCCTTGCAGAATGCATATGGTATTTGGCACGTACATTTGTTGCGAAAAACGGATCTCAATTCACAAAAGTATGTATTTCATAATGTTGTTACTCTGTTCTGCGAAGCAGTATTTCGGCTGCTTTGAGAATGAAGTTTGAATATCGTATCCAACAACCAACAACAACAATCCAACAACCCATATGTAGTCTACACGGCCCATTCTATACAATTCAAACTTTATTCTCAAAGTGAGGAGCCGAAATTCAGCTTTGCAGAGAATCCAAATTTCTTTGGAAATACGTACTTTTGTTAATTAAATTCCGTTTTTCAAGAGGCTCAGAAGCCGCTCTTCAAGATACTCGAAAGCCTTCTTTCAAAATGGTTGGAAGCCGCCTTTCAAGAGGCTTGTAAGCCTTTTTTCAAAGGGGCACGGAAGCCTGCTTTCAAGAGACTCGGGAACTTTCTTTCATGAAACTCGGAAACCTCATTTCATAAGGAAGCCTGCTTTTGGGAGGACTCGGGAGCTTTCATGAAGAAGATAAAAGATTTTGGCCAACTTTTGGAGAGTCATATATTCCGTTTCTAGGAATTCCTTCGGAAGTTCCTCCAGGAATTCCTTCGGAAGTTCCTCCAGGAATTCCTTCGGAAGTTCCTCCAGGAACTGCTTCGGAAGTTCCTCCAGGAACTGCTTCGGAAGTTCCTCCAGGAACTGCTTCGGAAGTTCCTCCAGGAACTGCTTCGGAAGTTCCTCCAGGAACTGCTTCGGAAGTTCCTCCAGGAACTGCTTCGGAAGTTCCTCCAGGAACTGCTTCGGAAGTTCCTCCAGGAACTGCTTCGGAAGTTTCTCCAGGAACTGCTTGGAAGTTCCTCCAGGAACTGCTTCGGAAGTTCCTCCAGGAACTGCTTCGGAAGTTCCTCCAGGAACTGCTTCGGAAGTTCCTCCAGGAACTGCTTCGGAAGTTGCTCCAGGAACTGCTTCGGAAGTTCCTCCAGGAACTGCTTCGGAAGGTCCTCCAGGAACTGCTTCGGAAGTTCCTCCAGGAATTCCTTCGGAAGTTCCTCCAGGAATTCCATCGGAAGTTCCTCCAGGAATTTCATCGGAAGTTCCCCCAGGAATTCCTTCGGAAGTTCTTCCGGGGATTCCTTCGGAAGTTCTTCCGGGGATTCCTTCGGAAGTTCATCCAGGGATTCCTTCGGAAGTTCATCCAGGTATTCCATCGGAAGTTCCTCCAGGGATTCCTTCGGAAGTTCTTCCGGGGATTCCTTCGGAAGTTCCTCCAGGAATTCCTCCGGAAGTTCCTCCAGGAATTCCTCCGGAAGTTCCTCCAAGAATTCCTCCGGAAGTTCCTCCAGGAATTCCTCCGGAAGTTCCTCCAGGAATTCCTCCGGAAGTTTCTCCAGGAATTCCTCCGGAAGTTCCTCCAGGAATTCCTCCGAAAGTTCCTCCAGGAATTCATCCGGAAGTTCCTCCAGGAATTCCTCCGGAAGTTCCTCCAGGAATTCCTCGGAAGTTCCTCCAGGAATTCCTCGGAAGTTCCTCCAGGAATTCCTCCGGAAGTTCCTCCAGGAATTCCTCCGGAAGTTCCTCAGGAATTCCTCCGGAAGTTCCTCAGGAATTCCTCCGGAAGTTCCTCCAGGAATTCCTCCGGAAGTTCCTCCAGGAATTCACTCCGAAGTTCCTCCAGGAATTCCTCGGAAGTTCCTCCAGAATTCCTCCGGAAGTTCCTCAGGAATTCCTCGGAAGTTCCTCCAGGAATTCCTCCGGAAGTTCCTCCAGGAATTCCTCCGGAAGTTCCTCCAGGAATTCCTCCGGAAGTTCCTCCAGGAATTCCTCCGGAAGTTCCTCCAGGAATTCCTCCGGAAGTTCCTCCAGGAATTCCTCCGGAAGTTCTTCCAGGAATTCCATCGGAAGTTCCTCCAGGAATTCCATCGGAAGTTCCTCCAGGAATTCCATCGGAAGTTCCTCCAGGAATTCCATCGGAAGTTCCTCCAGGAATTCCTGCGGAAGTTCCTCCAGGAATTCCTTCGGAAGTTCCTCCAGGGATTCCTTCGGAAGTTTATCCAGGGATTCCTTCGGAAGTTCATCCAGGTATTCCTCCGGAAGTTCCTCCAAGAATTCCTTCGGAAGTTTCTCCAGGAATTCCTCCGGAAGTTCCTCCAGGAATTTCTCCGGAAGTTCCTCCAGGAATTTCTCCGAAAGTTCCTCCAGGAATTCCTCCGGAAGTTCCTCCGCAAGTTCCTCCGGTAGTTCCTTCAGGAATTCCTGCGGAAGTTCCTCCAGGAATTCCTGCGGAAGTTCCTCCAGGAATTCCTGCGGAAGTTTCTTCAGGGATTCCTTCGGAAGATCCTCCAGGAATTCCTCCGGAAGTTCCTCCAGGAATTCCTCCGGAAGTTCCTCCAGGAATTCCTCCTGAAGTTCCTCCAGGAATTCCTTCGGAAGTTCTTCCGGGGATTCCTTCGGAAGTTCATCCAGGGATTCCTTCGGAAGTTCATCCAGGTATTCCATCGGAAGTTCCTCCAGGGATTCCTTCGGAAGTTCCTCCAGGAATTCCTCCGGAAGTTCCTCCAGGAATTCCTCCGGAAGTTCCTCCAGGAATTCCTCCGGAAGTTCCTCCAGGAATTCCTCCGGAAGTTCCTCCAGGAATTCCTCCGGAGTTCCTCCAGGAATTCCTCCGGAAGTTCCTCCAGGAATTCCTCCGGAAGTTCCATCAGGAATTCCTCCGGAAGTTCCTCCAGGAATTCCTCCGGAAGTTCCTCCAGGAATTCCTCCGGAAGTTCCTCCAGGAATTCCTCCGGAAGTTCCTCCAGGAATTCCTCCGGAAGTTCCTCCAGGAATTCCTCCGGAAGTTCCTCCAGGAATTCCTCCGGAAGTTCCTCCAGGAATTCCTCCGAAAGTTCCTCCAGGAATTCCTCGGAAGTTCCTCCAGGAATTCCTCCGGAAGTTCCTCCAGGAATTCCTCCGGAAGTTCCTCCAGGAATTCCTCGGAAGTTCCTCCAGAATTCCTCCGGAAGTTCCTCCAGGAATTCCCTCCGGAAGTTCCTCCAGGAATTCCTCGGAAGTTCCTCCAGGAATTCCTCCGGGAAGTTCCTCCAGAATTCCTCCGGAAGTTCCTCCAGGAATTCCTCGGAAGTTCCTCCAGGAATTCCTCCGGAAGTTCCTCCAGGAATTCCTCCGAGTTCCTCCAGGAATTCCTCCGGAAGTTCCTCCAGGAATTCCTCCGGAAGTTCCTCAGGAATTCCTCCGGAAGTTCACTCCAGGAATTCCTCCGGAAGTTCCTGCAGGAATTCCTAGCAGGTTACTCCAGGAATTTCTAAGAAAGTTCCTCGGAAGTTCATCCAGGAATTCCTCTGGAAGTTCCTTCAGGAATTTCTCCGGAAGTTCCTCCAGTAATTCCTCCGGAAGTTCCTCCAGGAATTCCTCCTGAAGTTCCTCCAGGAATTCTTCCTGAAGTTCCTCCGGAAGTTCCTCCAGGAATTCCTCCTGAGGTTCCTCCAGGAAGTCCTTCGGAAGTTCCTCCAGGAATTCCTCCGGAAGTTCCTCCAGGAGTTCGTCAGTAAGTTGCTCCAGGAATTCCTCGGGAAGTTCCTCTGGGAATTCCTCCGGAAATTCCTCCAGGAATTTCTCAGGAAGTTCCTCCAAGAATTCCTCCGGAAGTTCCTCAGGAATTCCTCCGGAAGTTCCTCCAGGAATTCCTCCGGAAGTTCCTCAGGAATTCATTCGGAAGTTCCTCCAGGAATTCCGCCGGGAGTTTCTCCAGGAATTCCTCCGGAAGTTCTTCCAGGAATTCCTCCAGAAGTTCTTCCAGGAATTCCTCCGGAAGTTCTTCCAGGAATTCCTCCGGAAGTTCCTCCAGTAATTACTTCGAAAGTTCCTTCAGGAATTTCTTCGGAAGTTCCTCTAGTAATTCCTCCAGAAGTTCCTCCAGGAATTCCTCCGGAAGTTCCTCCAGGAATTCCATCGGAAGTTCCTCCAGGAATTCCTTCGGAAGTTCCTCCAGGAAATCCATCGGAAGTTTTTCCAGGGATTCCTTCGGAAGTTCCTCCAGGGATTCCTTTGGAAGTTCATCCAGGTATTCCTCCGGAAGTTCCTCCAAGAATTCCTTCGGAAGTTTCTCCAGGAATTCCTCCGGAAGTTCCTCCACGAATTTCTCCGGAAGTTCCTCCAGGAATTTCTCCGAAAGTTCCTCAAGGAATTCCTCCGGAAGTTCCTCCGCAAGTTCCTCCGGAAGTTCCTTAAGGAATTCCTTCGGTAATTCCTCCAGGAATTCCTGCGGAAGTTCCTCCAGTAATTCCTGCGGCAGTTCCTCCAGAAAATAGTACCATTGAAATTCTCCAGGTTAATATTGATTTGTTTCTAAGTGACACATCATTCAATGATAACAAGATTGAGGGAAAATTCACTGTCACCAACGATTTTCTCAGTAGTCTATAAATTCATGATATGAGCAATAACGAAAGGAAATAGTCGTTTAACCGCTAATAAGCTTTAGTGATGAACTTTTAAAAATTTAAATTAAAAAATCACTTAAATAAAGATAAAAAAAAGCGAATTAGCTTCTTCTAGAACTCTCGGAGATATCCTTGGTCTCAGAAGCGTAGGTGGCATGCTGCTTTCTATTATCACTACCGAGAAGAGCTCTAGACTCGACGGCATTAAAGGAATCAGGTTTCAATATTATTTTCATATCATACAGTATACTTCTGACAAAGTCGCATAGCTCCGCAAATAGTTTCAAACGGCACTTGGAAAGGCTATGCATTTAAAATAATAAACGATGTTGTTACTAGAATAATTATACATGAATTTATTAGATATAAGCCTGGTGATTTTTTCCCGATTTTTTGCATAATTTCAAGAAATTCCCGACTTCTTCCCGCATGGACTTTCAATTCCCGCATATTTCCCGATTTCCCGACTCACTGGCCACCCTGGTCTTTTTACCTGTGTACTGATGCGAAAAATAAAAATGTTGATAGTTTCACAGTCCAAATGGAAAATAAAATTATCAAGGTCATTTGAACTACTCAAAATCTAGTTATTCTATGCATTTCCGCAAAAAAAAACCCGTGAATTTAAATCCAGTGTACAGGTAGATTGTGGTTGAAGAAACGCCACTGTGTCCAAAACAGACTAATTTATTCATAACTTTGTTTAGAAGCCAAATTCAGTTCATAATTTTTGATGTACTCATAACGCTTGAGTATTCTTATATTTTTGTCCATGTCATGCAAGGTACATTGCTCTAAAATTAACACCTGAGGCTGGAGACTGGAATCCATCCAAAATATCACGTGTCATTTGAATCTCGCATTGCAAAGTGAATTTAATACAATATTATTGATTTTCTCCATTCGGTGGATTTCGGATTCGTTTTCAATTCGACGTCTTGGCATCCGCAGTCATTTAATATGTTAAAATGTCTTCAATTCACAATTATAAATAAATTTGCAATCAATTTCGAATTTCAATTCCTGATATCGGTTCGGAGTTTCGCATAAAACGCTGCATATTTGATAGACTCCCATAGACGATTCCTATTGGAATATTCATTTCCCAAAGTTCGACGGACCCAGCAATGTGTCATGAAACCCAGAAATCAGCCACGTGAAAATTATGTAAATTCTTCGCTAATCTTCCGTTCTATCGTACGTACGAACGTCGTACGCTGCTGCTTTCGGAGAAACGAATACGATAAAAGGCCCTCAACCGAAACCGAAGTCTACGGTAAAGTTGGACAACAACAGTGATCTAGTAAAGCTCCCGAGAGGCGCGGACGGCGGCTGGCTGGCTGTGTCACGGCTTCGTCTTCGTCGGTGTGCGATACAATCTGCAGAATGGGAATCTCGCGCTCAAACGAGCAGCACCGAATAGGTGGAGGAAAGTACAAAGCAACGACCGACCACCACCTCCAGCGGCAAAACGAACCATTTAGTGAACCTAAAGAAGAGAGCAAAGCAAAGAAAAAAGCTCGATCTGATGATCATGTGCAGATAATGGGTTCTGTCCGGTCTAGAGCATGCATAGAACACCTCAAGTTGATCGAATATGTACGAGAGCTGTTGGCGCGTTGTTGGTTGGTTGAATTCTTGGAGGTTGATGGGCGGTCGAAGGCGGCGCGGCAACATGGAAATAATGAATTGGCACTAACTTGGGTACATAGCAAATTTGCTGTCTGTTTTTTGATTCGTTCGAGGTCGTAGTAGTAGGCCTAAAAGTCATTGATGGTGTTGCTAGCCGCGGGTTGCTAGGCACAGTACAAGATCCATTAATTGAGGGGCAAACGCGAAATAAGTCGAACGATTTGGAGGTTTACCTACTAGGAAAAACAATGTGGACCAGTCTTGTTGGAACAACAAAAGGATCCCAGTCATTTTTGGACAGTGACTGGTTTGGTTGGTCGTGTGATCGATTGTCTGAGTGTGGATCATCAAGGCTTCACCATCGTTATTGTGCCATGGTATCATGAGTATGGTATTTGGTTTCGCACTTATTCCTGCAAGAATTTAGTGCCACTACGGTTTGATTACTTGTGAATAATTTTACAGTAAATGTGAAATTGCTTCTGCATTTTTATGATTCGAGTTCGATGCAATCCCAATGGGAGATGTTAATACATATAATAATAATTTTTGCCTTCATTTAAAGCGCTTTTCCTCACCCCATTTGGAAAATAAGCCTCTATGGCACGTATGTATGGAACGTGCAGAACACGCAAACCTTATGCACGAAATTTACGCATATTGACCGGGGTTCAGATTCAATTGTGCAGTCCCAATTTCAAGGACAGCCGATTCGATGGTTTTGGTTGGATGAAATGCTAACGTCGATGCCACCGCACGGTGTTGTCACCGTTGAGAGAATTAGGCGGGGCGTTGTTTTCAGCCGTAAGCTCCACCAAAATGTGAATTTTCAGAAAGGGTTGTACTTTTTCCTGCACAGGAGCATCAGGGTAGCAGGCAACTGGGTGTCAATCGAAGAGGTAGCTCTGCTCCGGTTCGATGGTTTCCATGGTGCCAGAATGGGATGCGCCTCGGTAGACGCCTCCTTTTGGACTCCACTACCTGTGGCCGTAAACGGGGGTAAGCAATTTTACCACCTTCTAATGTTTATGACATTTTTAAAACGATGGGATATTTTATTGTTCAAATCGTGACGAATATATGCTTACGACGTTTGGCGCTAGGATTGGCAGTATAAATAGGAGACAAATTTGTTAACGCCCCATACTTAACTAAGAAAATATATTCCAAGAAGGTTAGATGTGTTATGTGGATCTGCCTCGTAATATTAAATTTGTAAAATTTATGACGAGTGAACGATACTCATCTAATACTAACCTGACCTAAAGTTGTAGAAGAAGGTATAAAAGTACACGTTTATGTTTTCGTTTTGCTTAGATTGCTGAATTGAAGGGATACATAGAATCTATTCAATAATTAACTGAAAACGAAAGTTCCCCTCACGGCAACATTTAAATATGATCGTTTTTGTAAAAACTACGAAACTAGCGAAACGTTTATAATTAAGCGTAAATCTACTGGAAGCAGAAACACGTGAATCCATGAATAGACAAACGTTGTCCCATGTTTTTGCAAAATCTACAAATAGAAACAAAAAATTCACCACAATGATTCGTCTGTGACCTAATCGGTTGTTACCAACCACACCATTTGTCCCCATTGGATTGAGCAGATGTCAATATGCAATTCAGATTTGTTTCGTTGGTCAACCAATTGCATATTCTGTCGATTCAGTTCCTTGTAGGAACGTGACAGCATTTTCTAGTTTCTAGACCACATGGGGAGCACAAACTATGGCTAATAGTGGCTTTAGAGACATCCAGAAATCATGCGAATTTTGGTCGAATTACCACGAGAAATTCCGTTCGAACTTCAACGATTCTGGTCGAACTTCGACAATAAATTCTGGTATAATTTTCACGGGAAATTCTGATCGTAGTTCCACGAGAAATTCTGGTCAAAAATCCACCGAAATTCAGGTCAAGATTTTTTCTATTAGAAATTATTGTCGAATTTGAACGGGAGATTTTGATCGAATTTCGTTGAATTGCCAAGAGAAATTCTGCTATTAGCCATCCTGGCGTGAACATCCAGTCAACAGAAATTCGTATAGAATGCAATATAAGATGCTACAGTGGAGGCGATATATGTACATACACTACCCGCCAAAAGTATGGAAGCGCAAAAATAAGTATTGCAACACCTACTTTGAATATTGCAACACCCCCAAAAAAGTTTAGCATCACTTCAGAACTCCCATATTCTCATCGGATCTTTTCCATTTAGAATAATGGGACCTTCAAAAAAATTGTTCACGACGATAAGACCGGACGTCAATTTAGATCCCTGGGTGCCTTGGCCACCGGGTGGACATCCGGATGCTCCGGATTCTGGAACACGTGTGAAGTCACAATTTAATAAATGCATTCATTCCAGCGAGATGCGGTTTTCATCATCTTTCGTAATCGCAATATGACAGGAAAATCAATGCTGACTGACGTTTGCTTGACCAGTTAGTGGTAGCCTCCCACTGATTCTCCGGGAGTTCCGGTACATCCGGTAAAGTGGTCAATTATTAATATTCGTCCCAGAAAGCTGCGATTTTTCTAAACGGTTTGTGGAGGCATTGTGAGAGAAAAAAAAATCAATGAAAGCATAACTAATTGATCCCAGATGGTCTCCCAAGTATTCCTCCGGAAGATCCGAAACATCCGGTAAAGTGGTCAATTATTTAAATTCGTCCCAGAAAGCTGCGAGATTTTCTAAACGGTTCGAAGAAGCATTCTCTGAGATAAATCAATGCAAGCACCACTAATTGAACCCAGGGAGACTCCCAGTATTCCCCCGGAAGAACCGCAACAGCCGGCAAAGTGGTCAATTATTAATATTCGTCCCAGAAAGCTGCGATTTTTCTAAACGGTTTGTGGAAGCGTTGTGAGAGAAAAATCAATGCAAGCATCACTAATTGACCCCAGGTGGTTTCCCAGTATTCCTCCGGAAGATCCAGAATATTCGGTAAAGTGGTCAATTATTTAAATTCGTCCCAAAACGTTGCGATTTTTTTCTAAACGGTTGGTGGAAGCATTGTCAGAGAAAAATCAATCCAAGCATTACTAATTGACCCCAGGTGGTCTCCCAGTATTCCTTCGGAAGATCCGGAACATCCGGAACATCCGGTAAAGTGGTCAATTGTTAAATTACGTCCCAGCAAGCTGCAAGTTTTTCTAAAACGTCTGTGGTAGCATTGTGAAACAAAATCAAGTACAAGCACCACTCATTGACCAGTGGATAATCCAATGAAGTGGTCATATTTAATGGTTTTATAATGTATCCCAGAAAACTGCGAATTTTCCTATACCGTTTGTACAGGCAAACCTCAATGAGTCGATAATGAAGACTCGTTTAAATATCGAGACGTGGAATAGAGAATCATTGAAAATCTGTTTGAAGGACCATCACAGTAACCCAGAATATTTTTTCAATATGGCATATTTTGCCTCCATGAGTCGATATCGAGTCATAGAACATCAACACATAGAGGTTTGACTGTAATAGTAATGGCAGAGTTAAATCAATGCGAGCATCTCCCATTGACGCCTGGTGGCCACCTAGTAATCCTCCGGGAGCTTTAGAATATCCGGAGAAGTGGTAAATTTCTGTAATTCAACTCGCTTGTTGTAAAAATGTCAGAGTTAATTCAATATAACAACCAGTCGTTCTCCTCGGATGGTCCTCTAGAAGTTCTGGAACATTCGGTGAAGTGGTCCTAGTGGTTTTTTTTAATTCGTCTTAGTAATCCTCCCTCGTAAGTTAGATGTAGCAATATGAAAGCAAAATTTCACTGAGTGGTCCTCAGGAATAGACCTGTGCGCCGCCACCATCAAAATGAATTGTATGAAAATTTACCACGTCCAAATATTTTTTACAACGCCGATGGCTATTGTAGGCAGTAGGATTATGGATTTCAAACTTTTTTCCAAAAGAGCATTAACAGTAAAATTCAGTTTTCCAGTTTCGTCTAACTCCTGTCAGAAATACATATTTTCCACCATGTTCATATGACATTTTTCCACTTCTAATGATGCAGAATATAATCTCATTTCCGATATAGTTTATAAATCGGAATCACCCAAAATTATTTCAAACAATTTTGTAAAAATTTCTTCAGATTCAAATCAGAGAATTTCTTAAGAACGTTGTTAAAAAAATCGTTCAGGAATTTCGTTATGAATTCTTTTAGGAACTCCTTTAGATATTCGCATAAAAATGCTATCGTAAAATCTTTCTGGAAGGGGAATTTCCCGGAGCTATTCCTGGATTTTTCTTGAGAATACCTTGAGAAATTTTTGGGGTAATTTCGAAACGAATCTATAAAGGGATATCTGGAACAATTCTCCACGTAATTTCCGCAGAAATTCCTGGTCATTTTTTGGCAGAATTCCTTGTGGAAACCCCCTTCTTGTGGAAGAAAAAGTGGGAGCATTTCTGGGAGTATTTTCAGGTTAACTTCTTTATAATATTGCAAGAGTATTTCCTGAAAATAAATCGTGAACGGTTTTCTGGGTGATTTCTGGGGAATTCCTGAAAGAACTTCTAAAAAATTTCCAAACGGTTTTCTGGCGGAATGCCGAATGCGAAATTTCAGGAAAAAATATCGGAGATCGGAGAGAGGTGGGCTTAAAAGAATTCCATGGAAATTTCTGTATAGTTCTCAAAGTAATTTATGTAAAGATTTTGGGGGATTTCTGGAGTAGGTCCTAGTGGAATTTTCGGACTCCAGTGGAATTTCCGTAGGAATTCCTGCAAAAAATTTCAAGGGGATTTCTTGGAAGAACGGACGGAAAAACATTTGGAGGAATTCCTGGAGAAACTTCGGTACACTTCCTGAAAACTCCCGGAGGTATTCCTGGAGGAAATTCTTGGAAGTAGTTCATGGAGGAACTTCTTAAGGAATTTTCTGGAGGAAATCGGAAAATTTCTTGAGGAATTCCTAGAGAAACTTCTTGAGGAATTCCTGGGCTTTCGGAAGCAGTCCTGGAAGGTGAAGGATCTTCAGGAAAAATTCCTGGAAAGATTTTCTGGAAGAAACTTCCGAATGAATTTCTGGAAGGAGCTTCCTGAGGAATTTCTGGAAGAGCTTTCGAAGGAATTCCTGGAGGAACTTCCGAAGGAATTCCTGGAGGAACTTCCGAATGAATTCCTGGAGGAACTTTCAGAAGGAATTCCTGGAGGAACTTCCGAAGGAATTGCTGGAGGAACTTCCGAAGGAATTCCTGGAGGAACTTCGAAGAATTCCTGGAGGAACTTCCGAAGGAATTCCTGGAGGAACTTCGAAGGAATTCCTGGAGGAACTTCGAAGGAATTCCTGAAGGAACTACCGAAGGAATTTCTGGAGGAACTTTCGGAAGGAATTCCTGGGGAACTTCCGAAGGAATTCCTGGAAGGAACTTCCGAATGAATTCCTGGAATTCTTGGGAGGTCTTCGAAGGAATTCCTGGAAGAGATCTTCCGAAGGAATTCCTGGAAAGTCTTTCAAGAATTCCTAGAAGGACTTCGGAGAATTCCTACAATTTTACCTACAATCGGCTTAGAAAAAGTCGCAGCTTTTTAAGACGAGATTCAAGAATTGGCCACTTCACCGGATGTCCCGGATCTTCCGGAGGAACAATACGAGGCCACTTGGGATCAATTAGTGATGCTTGCATTGATTTTTCTCTGGCAATGCTCCCTCAAAATTCAAATATTACGAAAAACGTTTTCAAAAATATTATTGGTGGCCTTACAACATTTGTCTCGTAAAAATGTAATAATTCTTATCCTCAGAAATTCCATTATAAGTTCATTGAAATTGCTTCAACCTTGCAATCAGAAATTCTTCATGAATTCCATTTGATGTTTCCTGCGGAAAATGCTCGGAAATGAATTCAGACATTTCTTCAAGAGGGAATTCTAAGAGACTTTGGATTTTTCTCAGAATTCCTTCGGAACTTGTCCAAATTTTTTAGAAATTTCTCTCAAAATACTTGGGAAATTTCAGCGATATTCTTTAAAAATTCTTTTGTTCAGATATTTCAAAAATATATTAACCATACACTCTATCTGTTGTGTGAGAAACAAATATGGAAAAATCTCAGATTTTGTATAGTTACGATACTTAACCCACTTTTCTATTGCGAAAACTTCATTTACATTTCAGTAAATAATTCATAACAATGCATTCTAATGTATTTCTATGGTTTCATTTACAATAATTCTATTGCCAATTTAATATTATATTTAATGTTGTATTGTTATTCTATGTATGTTTTATTCGGGTTGCTCTTCAAAGCTTCTCAAACAAACGAAAGATTTCATACATTTCGAACAACTTCTATTGGCAGAATACGTGTTTTTGGACAAGTTAGAATATAGAAAACTAATATTGGCAAAAATGTTTCATATGCGTTTGTCAAACAGTTCAATTTTCGCTTAACAGATTTAAAAAAAAAATTAAACAAAAATGAGAGTGCTTAACTATTAGCATTCTATAATCCTATTTATGATGGTCAAAGGAATAAAATATCCGTTACAAATGTCACAAAAGATAAGGCGTAAAGCTAATCCTATACGGTCAATATCTCTTCTCGACCTCCTTGTTCAGTAGATCGCAAGGAAAACAAAAAATCTACGAGTTTAATCCGTCAATGATCGTAGGGCTTTGTAAAATAACAATAACAGCATAACAGGTACTTTGGGTGTGGGTCCGATTCGTTTTGGTTTTATCGCGGCAGGTAGTCAATTTTCCAACGAAAGCTAAAATAGAACCCAAGCAAAACAATCCGCGCGTAAAACTTCCACGAACTCACTCGAGCCTAAAGAAAAGAAAAGAAAAATGGAGGAAATCAACTTGGGCTCAGTGGGCATCCAAAAACCGACGGTTATAGCTGGAAGACTCAGACCGCAAACCGGTTTGCTACGTTTTACTTTACCAACCAAACAATCAACCAAGAACTTCTGATTCGAGATACTGTATAAGACCGAAGGAAAGGCAAGAGAAATATTTCGTTCTCATGGAGGTTCCCTGACGGGGCACCACGCTGTCGTTATGTTTTCCCTTTGCTGCTTGTCTCTTCGGTGGTAACCATTTCAAAGCGCTCTGAATCGAACGACGTTTCTTTCACTCGCAGGGTGGTTCCACGGTTCTATTTGCATGAAACATGTTTCGTGAGACCTAGCACCAGAAGCGAGAGCCTATGCTATACATGGAATCGAAAAATGAAAGACCCTTCTGATGGCATTTAACCTTGGCCGGGGAGCACAAAATTTGCTTCTTTTTTTTCTGTTTCCCACCAGACTGTAAATAATCTCGTAAATAGATCAAGGCAACAGTCACACGGACAAGGAAGGGGATTGTCATGGTTGTCGTCCCGGCCTTTTCCCAGGTTTTTCATAATAAATACTCCATGTTCTTCTCCTTTTTTACGAGGAGTATGATGAGGATATGTTTTGTTGTTTCCGCTTTTGCTTACATTTCTGTGAACGTGGGCAAGGTTTTGCACATGGAGCAGAAACTCCTTTTCAGAATGTTTCTAAGTTTCTAAGTTTTGTTTTTGATCATAGATGGAACTTTAAATCCATTTAAATCAGTGCGGCGTGGTGTTGAAACGACTGGGATAATTGTCTATACATTTTCTTCTTTTGAGCGTTTTAACTTTAATTTGATACATTGCTGTCTTTTCAGAATCTCAATAACTTAACTCTTCAGTTTATTGGCCATGACTGTCATATATACGCCAGGGTTTCATTTTGGTCAAGATTTGAACATTGTACGTTAAAAACTCTAGTGGAATGAAGCTCAAAAATGTCTCTTGAATGTAATGTCGGTGTTTCCGTCAATTTTCATTGAGAAATGAGATATGGTCAAATTCAATTTGTGTCCACGGACGAGTTTTGATCATGTCAGATACCTCTCTCTCCAGGTGTGGACAATTTATTATACAAACTTTTTAGAAGTTGGCACTTCCTAATCTCCGGTGATATCAAACGTATCTAAAGGTGATATCTTAGAAGACCTGTGCGCCGCCACACCACGTTGCCGCCGCCTGTAACAAAATAGTCGGCGCGCCGCCTTATACAAATTTACCACGCCGCCAAATTTTTTTTACACCACGCTGATGATGGCTATTGAAGGAATATTCAACCAGTAGTTGAATGGGTTTCGTACATTTGTTAAAGGTTACTGGTAAGTTAATTCTATAGAAAATACATATTTCCAGTCAAGTTTATATTACATTTATCTACTTCCAAGTATGCAGGAATCATAGGATGGTCCTTAACTGTACAAGCTGATTTTGATATCAAGTTTGCTCAACAAACTTAATTATTCTCATTAAGGCTGCGTCTCATTTCCCAAATAACGCTGCCACAACAAGATTATTTTGACAGACATCAAATTGTTTTTGACAGATGTCTTATCGGACTTATTAGAGCACCTGCGATTTTTCTGGTTGATTTTGACTTTCGATCTATCACTTTAATTTGATTTTAAATCAGGAACTTAGCGCAGCCTGACAAATCAATTTTTTCAGGTTTTTAGAAAATTAGCACCTAGAAAACTTTAAAGAAATTTCTATTAGAATATCTTAAGTGTTTCGGTCTGAAATTTCAGATTTTCATTTAAAAACTCAATTGTTTTAGTTTTATAAACTCTTTTAAAAATACTTCTTCTTCAATGGCTATACATTCCAAGTGGAACTTGTGCGGCTTTTAAACTTAGTATTCTATATCCTTTCGAAAAATTTTCGCTACTTTGCTGAAGAATTTTGATGAACTTTTAGAATTCGGGGAGAAATCTCGGAGGCACCTTCGAGGAATTCCTGAGAAGCTTCCGAAGAATTACTGGAGGAACTGCCCAACAATTTGGAGCCTTCGGAAGAATTAATGGAAGTACTTCCGAAGGAGTTCTTGCAAGAACTTCTGAAGGAAATCATGGAGGAACTTCCGGAAGATTTTCTGGAGGAACTTCCTAACTAATTCCTGGAGGAACTTCAGAACAAATTATTGAAACTGCCTAAGTTTGTCGACGAATTTGGATTTTGAGAAATTACTGGAAGAATTTTTGGAGAACTTTCCTATGAATAATCCAGAGAGGTTCCCTGTCGGGGTATTCCTGGAGAAATTTGCGAGAAATTCCTGAGAAGACCAAACTAATTCCTGGAGGAAATTCTGAGATTCCGAGGAACTCAGAACTTCCTGAGGAATTGCTTTAGAAATTTCTTGAAGCATTTTGGAAAAAATCGAGAATTCCGGAACAGCTTCCCGAATAATTCTTGGATACACTTCGGATGAATTCGTGTGAGAATTTCCGGAGTATTCCTGAAGAAACTTACCGAGGAATTCTTGGAGGTACTTCAAACTAATCCCTGGAGGCACTTCTGGAGAATTCTGTGGAGAAACTTCGGAGGAATTCTTGGAGGAACTTCGAAGGAATTCCTGTAGATTCAAATGAATTTCTGAAGAACTGGAGGAATTTTGAATGAACTTCGGAGAAATTTCTGGAGAAACTTGGGGAGTAATTCCTGGAGGAAATCTTGAGAACTTCGGAGAATTCCAGGAGGAACTTCAGAGAAATTCCTGAAGAAACTCGAGAGGAATTCTAAGGGCTTCAGAGGAATTCATGAAAATTCCTGAATGAATATCCGGTTGGAATTTTGGAGGAACGTCCTGAAGTAATTCATTGAGAATTAAAAAAAAAAATGCCGCTCGAAATTAGTTCAAGCCGACCCACGCCGCCATCGACGTTGGAAGAATTTCAAAAGCGATAAATAAAAATTAAAACAGATCCCGAGATATCTCACCAGACTGATTGTTCCATACACACTAGCGCCGCCAAGTGGAATATTTCAAATCAATTCTAGTCAACAGTGTTTACTCCTTCAACCATTTTCAGTGTAATTAAAGATTTTTCTTCACTTTATTCAATCATGTATTCAGATTTTTTGAACACGTCCAGTTTTGAAAAACGGTTCAAATTCACAAAACTACGTATTCTCAATTCTCAGATAATTTGGTTTCTCTGTTCTGTAAAGATGGTATTCGGCTTCTAATCGTACTTGCAGTCCAAGTAAGTAGTTGAATCTTATTTCACTTGTTCGTTTGTTGCGGAAAACGGAATACATTTCACAAAAGTTCGTATTTTCATAGAAATTTGGTTTCTCTGTTCTGAAAAGTTCAATTTTTGCTTCTCACTTTGAGAATTATGTTTGAATATCGAAGAATAGGCCTTGCAGAATGCATATGGTTTGCTGGATTTTATTTGGCACGTACATTTGTTGCGAAAAACGGAACTCAATTCACAAAAGTATGTATTTTCATAATGTTGTTACTTTGTTCTGCGAAGCAATATTTCGGCTTCTTTGAGAATGAAGTTTGAATATCGTATCAACAACCAAACAACAATCCAACAACCCATATGTAGTCTACACGGCCCATTCTATACAATTCAAACTTTATTCTCAAAGTGGAATCCAATTCACTTTGCAGAGAATCCATTTCTTTAGTCTATCTTTGTATAATTAATTCCGTTTTCAAGACTCGAAGCCGCTCTTCAAGATACTCGAAAGCCTTCTTTCAAAATGGTTGGAAGCCGCCTTTCAAGGCTTGTAAGCCTTTTTTCAAAGGAGCACGAAGCCTGCTTTCAAGAGACTCAGAACTTCTTTCATGAAACTCTGAAACCTCATTTCATAAGGCTTGGAAGCCTGCTTTTGGGAGGACTCGGGAGCTTTCATGAAGAAGATAAGAATTTTGGCAAACTTTGGAGTCATTTTTGCGTTTCTAGGAATTCCTTCGGAAGTTCCTCAGGAATTCCTTGAAGTTCTTCAGAATTCCTTCGGAGTTCCTCCAGGACTGCTGGAAGTTCCTCAGGAACTGCTTCGAAGTTCCTCCAGGAACTGCTTCGGAAGTTCCTCGGGAACTGCTGGGAAGTTCCTCCAGGAACTGCTTCGGAAGTTCCTCAGGAACTTGCTGGAAGTTCCTCCAAGACTGCTTCGGAAGTTCCTCCAGGAACTCTTGAGTTCCTCAGGAACTGCTTCGAAGTTCCTCCAGACTTCTTCAGGAAGTTCCTCAGGAACTGCTTCGGAAGTTCCTCAGGAACTGCTTCGGAACCTCCAGGAACTGCTTCGGAAGTTCTCCAGGAACTGCTTCGGAGTTCCTCCAGGAATTCCTGATTCTCGCTGCTTGAAGTTCCTCAGGAATTCTTCGAAGTTCCTCGGAATTCCATCGGAAGTTCCTCCAGGAATTTCATCGAAGTTCCCCAGGAATTCCTTCTGGAAGTTCTTCGGGGATTCCTTCGGAAGTTCTTCGGGATTCCTTCGGAAGTTCATCCAGGATTCTTCGGAAGTTCTCAGGTATTCCATCGGAAGTTCCTCCAGGATTCCTTCGGAGTTCTTCGGGATTCCTTCGGAAGTTCCTCAAGTTCTCCGGAAGTTCCTCCAGGAATTCCTCCGAAGTTCCTCCAAGAATTCCTCGGAGTTCCTCCAGGAATTCCTCCGGAAGTTTCTCCAGGAATTCCTCCGGAAGTTTCTCCAGGAATTCTCCGGAAGTTCCTCCAGGAATTCTCCGAAAGTTCCTCCAGGAATTCATCCGGAAGTTCCTCCAGGAATTCCTCCGGAATTCCTCGGAATTCCTCGGAAGTTCCTCCAGGAATTCCTCGGAAGTTCCTCCAGGAATTCCTCGCTAGGAATTCTCCGATTCCTCAGGAATTCCTCCGAGTTCCTCCAGAATTCCTCCGGAAGTTCCTCAGGAATTCCTCCGGAAGTTCCTCCAGGAATTCCTCGGAAGTTCCTCCAGAATTCCTCGGAAGTTCCTCGAATTCCTCGGAAGTTCCTCCAGAATTCCTCGGGAAGTTCCTCAGGAATTCCTCGGAAGTTCCTCCGATTCCTCGGAATTCCTCCAGAATTCGGAAGTTCCTCGAATTCCTCGGAAGTTCCTCCGAATTCCTCCGGAAGTTCCTCCAGGAGGAATTCCTCCGGAAGTTCTTGGGAATTCCATCGGAAGTTCCTCAGAATTCATCGGAAGTTCCTCCAGGAATTCCATCGGAGTTCCTCCAGAATTCCATCGGAAGTTCCTCCAGGAATTCCTGCGGAAGTTCCTCGGGAATTCCTTCGGAAGTTCTCCGGGATTCCTTCGGAAGTTCCTCGGGGAGTTCCTTCGAAGTTCTCCAGAATTCCTCGGAGTTCCTCCAGGAATTCCTTCGGAGTTTCTCCAGGAATTCCTCCGGAGTTCCTCAGGAATTTCTCCGAGTTCCTCCAGGAATTTCTCGAAAGTTCCTCCAGGAATTCCTCGAGAGTTCCTCCGCAAGTTCCTCCGTAGTTCCTTCAGGATTCCTGCGGAAGTTCCTCCAGGAATTCCTGCGGAAGTTCCTGGAATTCCTGCGGAAGTTTCTTCAGAGTTCCTTCGGAAGATCCTCCAGGAATTCCTCGGAGTTCCTCAGGAATTCCTCGGAAGTTCCTCAGGAATTCCTCCTGAAGTTCCTCGGTCCTTCGGAGTTCTTCGGGATTCCTCGGAAGTTCATCCAGGGATTCCTTCGGAAGTTCATCCAGGTATTCCATCGGAAGTTCCTCCAGGATTCCTTCGGAAGTTCCTCACGAGTTCCTCCAGATTCCTCGGTCCTCATTCCTCGGAAGTTCCTCCAGAATTCCTCAGCGGAATTCTCGGAAGTTCCTCAGAATTCCTCGAGTTCCTCAGGAATTCCTCCGGAAGTTCCTCCAGAATTCCTCCGGAGATCCTCAGGAATTCCTCCAGAGTTCCTCCAGGAATTCCTCCGAAGTTCCTCCAGGAATTCCTCCGGAAGTTCCTCCAGGAATTCCTCCGGAAGTTCCTCCAGGAATTCCTCCGGAAGTTCCTCCAGAATTCCTCCGGAAGTTCCTCCAGGAATTCCTCCGAAGTTCCTCCGAAATTCCTCGGAGTTCCTCCAGGAATTCCTCGGAAGTTCCTCCAGGAATTCCTCCGGAAGTTCCTCCGAGGAATTTCTCGGAAGTTCCTCAGGAATTCCTCGGAAGTTCCTCAAGATTCCTCCGGAAGTTCCTCGGAATTCCTCCGGAAGTTTCCTCAGGAATTCCTCCGGAAGTTCCTCGGGAATTCCTCCGGAAGTTCCTCCAGGAGTCCTCCGGAAGTTCTCCGGAATTCCTCCGGAGTTCCTCAGGAATTCCTCCGGGTTCCTCAGGAATTCCTCGGAAGTTCCTCCGAATTCTCCGGAAGTTCCTCCGAATTCCTCCGGAAGTTCCTCCAGGAATTCCTCCGGAAGTTCTCCAGGAATTCCTCCAGAGTTCTCCAGGAATTCCTCGGTTCCTCGGAAGTTCCTCGAGATTCCTCAGGAAGTTCTCCTCAGGAATTCCTCCGGAAGTTCCTCCAGAATTCCTCCGGAAGTTCCTCCGGAATTCTCCTGAAGTTCCTCAGGAATTCTCTCGGAAGTTCCTCCAGGAATTCCTCCGGAAGTTCCTCAGGAATTCCTCCGGAAGTTCCTCCGGAATTCCTCGGAAGTTCCTCAGGAATTCCTCCGGAAGTTCCTCCAGGAATTCCTCCGGAAGTTCTCAGGAATTCCTCTGGAAGTTCCTCAATTCTCCGGAGTCCTCAGGAATTTCTCGGAAGTTCCTCCAGGAATTCCTCGGAAGTTCCTCCAGGAATTCCTCGAGTTCCTCCAGGAATTCCTCGGAAGTTCCTCAGGAATTCCTCGGAATTCCTCCGGAATTTCCTCCGAGTTCCTCCAGAATTCCTGGAAGTTCTAGAGAATTCCTCCGGAAGTTCTTCCAGGAATTCCTCCGGAAGTTCTTCGATTCTCCGGAAGTTCCTCAGGAATTCCTCGAGATTCCTCAGGAATTCCTCGGAAGTTCCTCCAGGAATTCCTCCGGAAGTTCCTCCAGGAATTCCTCCGGAAGTTCTCAGGAATTCATCAGGATCTCAGGAATTCCTTCGGAGTTCCTCAGAAATCCATCAAGTTTTCGGTTCCCGAAGTTCAGTTCCTTGAGTTCATCAGGTATTCCGGAAGTTCCTCCAAATTCCTGAAGTTTCTCCAGGAATCCTCGAAGTTCCTCCAGATTTCTCCGAAGTTCCTCAGGAATTTCTCGAGTTCTCAGGAATTCCTCCGGTTCTCCGAAGTCCTCGGAGTTAGGAATTCCTTCAGTAGTTCCTCAGAATTCCTGCAAGTTCCTCAGTAATTCCTGCGGCAGTTCCTCCAGAAAATAGTACCATTGAAATTCTCCAGGTTAATTTGGTTTGTTTCTAAGTGACGCATCATTCAATGATAAAGATTGAGGAAAATTCACTGTCATAACGATTTTCTCAGTAGTCTATAAATTCATGATATGAAGAGCAATAACGAAAATAGTCGTTTAACCGCTAATACTTTAGTGATGAACTTTAAAAATTAAAATTAAAAATCCTTAAATAAAGATAAAAAAAGCAGTGCTTCTTCTAGAACTCTCAGGAATATCCTTGGTTTGAAAACCTTCGAAGCGTAGGTGGCATGTTGCTTTCAATTAGGACTACCGATAGACTCGACGACATTAAAGGAATCAGGTTCCAATATTATTTCATATCTATTATACTTCAGCAAAAGGATAGTTTCTCAAATGTTTCAAACGGTCGTGGAAAAGCCTATCATTTAAAATAGTAAACGATGTTTTACATGTTTTATACTGGAATAATTATACATGAATTTATTAAATAAAGACCTGGTGATATTTTCCGATTTTTGTATAATTCAAGAATTTCCGACTTTTCGCATTTCCCTCATGGACTTTCAATTCCCGCATATTTCCCGATTTCCGACTCACTGGCCACCTGGTCTTTTTACCTTGTACTGATGCGAAAAATAAAAATGTTGATAGTTTCACAGTCAAATGGAAAATAAAATTATCAAGGTCATTTGAACTTCTCAAAATCTAGTTATTCTATGCATTTCCGCAAAAAAAAAATCCCTGAATTTAAATCCAATCCAATTGCACAGGGTAGTTGTAGTTGAAACGCCACTGAGTCCAAAACAGACTAATTTATTCTACTTTGTTTAGAAGCCAAATTCAGTTCATAATTTTAGTGTACTCATAACGCTTGAGTATTCTTATATTTTTGTCCATGTCATACAAGGTACATTGCTCTAAAATTAACACCTGAGGCTGGAGACTGGAATCCATCCAAAATATCACGTGTCATTTGAATCTCGCATTGCAAAGTGAATTTAATACAATATTATTGATTTTCTCCATTCGGTGGATTTCGGATTCGTTTTTCAATTCGACGTCTTGGCATCCGCGATCATTTAATGTCTTAAAATGCCTTCAATTCACAATTATAAATAAATTTGCAATCAATTTCAAATTTCAATTGCTGATATCGGTTCGGAGTTTCGCATACAACGCCATATTTGATAGACTCCATAGACGATTCTATTGATATTCATATCCAAAAGTTCGCAGGACCATTATTCATGAGCAGAAATCAGCCACGTGAAATTAATGTAAATTCTTCGCTAATCTTCCGTTCTATCTGCGTACGAACGTCGTACGCTGCTTTCTCGGAGAAACGAATACGATAAAAGGCCCTCAACCGACCGAAGTCTACGGTAAAGTTGGACAACAACAGTGATCTAGTAAAGCTCGAGGGCGCGGACGGCGGCTGGCTGGCTGTGTCACGGCTTCGTCTTCGTCGGTGTGCGATACAATCTGCAGAATGGGAATCTCGCGCTCAAACAGCAGCACCGAATAGGTGGAGGAAAGTACAAAACGACCGACCACCACCTCCAGCGGCAAAACGAACCATGTAAGAACCTAAAGAGAGCAAAGCAAAGAAAAAGCTCGATCTGATGATCATATGCAGATAATGGGTTCTGTCCGGTCTGGAGCATGCATAGAACACCTCAAGTTGATCGAATATCTACGAGCTGTTGGCGCGTTGTTGGTTGAATTGACTTGGAGGTTGATGGGCGGTCGAGGGCGCGCGGCAACAAAATAATGAATTGCAAACTGGGTCATAGCAAATTTGCTGTCTGTTTTTGATTCGTTCGAGGTCGTAGTAGTAGGCTTAAAGTCATTGATGGTGTTGCTAGCCGCGGGTTGCTAGGCACAGTACTAATCCATTAATTGAGGGCAAACGCGAAATAAGTCGAACGATTTGGAGGTTTACCTACTAGGAAAACAATGTGGACCAGTCTTGTTGGAACAACAAAAGGATCCCAATCATTTTTGGACAGTAACTTGTTTGGTCGATGATCGATTGTCTGAGTCGGATCATCAACTTCACCATCGTTATTGTGCCATGTTATCATGATTATGAGTATTGCGCACTTATTCCTGCAAGAATTTGGTGCCACTACGGTTTGATTACCTGTGAATAATTTTACAGTAAATGTGAAGCTTCTGCATTTTTATGATTCGATTTCGATGCAATCCCAATAGGAGATTTAATACATATAATAATAATTTTGCCTTCATTTAAAGCGCTTTTCCTCACCCATTTGGAAAATAAGCCTCTATGCACGTATGTTTGGAACGTAGCAGAACCATAAACCTTATGCACGAAATGTACGCATATTGACCGGGGTTCAGATTCAATTGTGCAGTCCCAATTTCAAGGACAGCGATTCGATGGTTTTGGTTGGATGAAATCTAACCGATGCCCCACGACGGTGTTGTCACCGTTGAGAAAATTAGGCGGGGCGTTGTTTCACGTAGCTCCACCAAAATGTGAATTTTCGAAAGGTTGTACTTTTCCTGCACAGGAGCATCAGGGTGAGCACTGGAATGTCAATCGAAGAGGTAGCTCTGCTCCGGTTCGATGGTTTCCATACGTCCAGAATGGGATGCGCCTCGTAGACGCCTCCTTTTGGACTCGACTACCTGTGGCTAAACGGGTAAGCAATTTTACCACCCTAATGTTTATGACATTTTTAAAACGATGGATATTTATTGTTCAAATCGTGACGAATATATACGACTTTGGCGCTAGGATTGGCAGTATAAATAGGAGACAAATTTAACGCCCCACTTAACTTAGAAAATATATTCAGAAGGTTAGATGTGATGTGGATCTGCCTCGTAATTAATTTATAAATTTATGACGAGTGAACGATACTCATCTAATACTAACCTGACCTAAGTTGTAGAAGAAGTATAAGTACACGTTTATGTTTTCGTTTTTTAGATTGCTGAATTGAAGGGATACATAGAATCTATTCAATAATTAACTGAAAAAAGTTCCCCTCACGGCAACATTTAAATGATCGTTTTGTAAAACTACGAAACTAGCGAAACGTTTATAATTAAGCGTTGATCTACTGGAAGCAGAAACACGTGAATCCATGAATAGACAAACGTTGTCCCATGTTTTTGCAAAATCTACAAATAGAAACAAAAATTCACCACAATGATTCGTCGTGACCTAATCGGTTGTTACCAACCACACCATTTGTCCCCATTGGATTGAGCAGATGTCAATATGCAATTCAGATTTGTTTCGTTGGTCAGCCAATTGCATATTCTGTCGATTCAGTTCCTTGTAGGAACGTGACAGCATTTCTATTTCTAGACCACATGGGGAGCACAAACTATGGCTAATAGTGGCTTTAGAGTCATCCAAAATCACACGAATTTGGTCGAACTACCACGAAGAATTTCCGTTCGAATTTCAACGATTCTGGTCGAACTTCGACAATAATTCTGGTCTAATTTTTTTCGGGAAATTCTGATCGTAGTTCACGAGAAATTCTGGTCAAAATCCACCGAAAATCAGTCAAAGATTTTTTCATTAGAAATTATTGTCGAATTTGAACGGGAGATTTTGATCAATTTCGTTGAATTCCAAGAGAATTCTGCTATTAGCCATCCTGGCGTGAACATCCGATCAACAGAAATTCGTATAGAATGCAATATAAGATGCTCAGTGGAGCGATATGTACATACACTACCCGCCAAGTATGGAAGCGCAAAATAGTATTGCAACACCTACTTTGAATATTGCAACACCCCAAAAAGTTTACTTCAGAGACTCCATATTCTCATCGGATCTTTTCCATTTAGAATAATGGGACCTTCAAAAAATTGTTCAGACGATAAGACCGGACGTCAATTTAGATCCCTGGGTGCCTTGGCCACCGGGTGGACATCGGATGCTCCGGTTCACTGGAATGAAGTCACAATTTAATAAATGCATTCATTCAGCGAGATGCGGTTTTCATCATCTTCATAATCGCAATATGACAGGAAAATCAATGCTGACTGACGTTTTTGACCAGTTAGTGGTAGCCTCCACTGATTCTCCGGGAGTTCCGGTACATCCGTAAAGTGGTCAATTATTAATATTCGTCCCAAAGCTGCGATTTTTCTAAACGGTTTGTGGAGGCATTGTGAGAGAAAATCAATGAAAGCATACTAATTGTATCCAGATGGTCTCCCGGTATTCCTCCGGAAGATCCAGAACATCCGGTAAAGTGGTCAATTATTTAAATTCGTCCCAGAAAGCTGCGAGTTTTTCTAAACGTTTGTGAACATTTTCAGAGAAAATCAATGCAAGCATCACTTGAACCCGAGTTGTCTCCAGTATTCCCCGGAAGATCCGGAACATCCGGCAAAGTGGTCATTATTAATATTCGTCCCAGAAAGCTGCGATTTTTCTAAACGGTTTGTGGAAGCGTTGTGAGAGAAAAAATCAATGCAAGCAACACTAATTGACCCCAGGTGGTTTCCCAGTATTCCTCCGGAAGATCCAGAATATTCAGTAAAGTGGTCAATTATTTAAATTCGTCCCAAAACGTTGCGATTTTTTCTAAACGGTTGGTGGAAGCATTGTCAGAGAAAAATCAATCAAGCATTACTAATTGACCCCAGGTGATGCTCCAGTATTCCTTCGGAAGATCCGGAACATCGGAACATCCGGTAAAGTGGTCAATTGTTAATACGTCCCAGAACTACTGCAAGTTTTCTAAAACGTCTGTGGTAGCATGGCTGAGCAAAATCGAAGTACAGCTTTTGGTGTCTACTCATCTGCAAAAACAAAATTCCCTGATTTTTCCAGGTTTTTTCCAGGTGTTTTACATTAATTTCCAGGTAAAAACAAAATTGCCATATATCGATTTTAGCAGCGAAATAATCGATTTAAGCAAGAAATTCTTCCAGGAATTCCTTCGCAAATTCACCCAGAAATTACTTCAGCCATTCAATCAAAAATACCTACAGGAATCGCATAGGAAATTCCTCCAGGATTCCTTTGAAAATTTCTCCATAGATACCATCGGACTATCCTCCGGAAATGATTACAGAAATTCCTTCAAAGAGGGAACATTAAGAATTGCTTCATAATTTCCCCTAGAACTTCCCACAGGATTTCATTTGAATATTTCTTTGCAAAAACTTTAGAAAACATCTCAAGGAATGGTTCCGGAAAATGCTTTAGAGATGCATTTGGCGATTTGTTTTTAAATGCCTTCTTTGGAAATTTAATTAAAAATTCTTTCGCAAATTCCTATGAATTTTATTCCAGCTATTTTTTTTTAAAGAGAAACTTAAGAGTCAGTTCGCGAGAAGCGCGACCTCCTTTCCAAGGTAGAAATCCTCTTAAGGAATTGTTCCGGAAATATGTTTGGGAATTTCCTCAGGAATTCCTTCAGAACTTCTTGCGAAAACTCCTTCAGTAAATGTGTTGATGCAAAAATATGAGATTGGGTGGGGTCCATGACGTTAGGCATAAGGACGTTAGGCGTAATACTACATTTTTTATGTCGTGGGCTGTTTTTTGGGCATTTATGCTTAACATCCTTTATGCCTAACGTACTTATACCTGAACACGGGGTATACCCGAGATTACTATTGTGGCTCTTGTTCGCGTGACCAACATCTAGTTTGTTTAGACCTAGCAGCCAAGGTACCGGTACTATAAGTGTCAAGCGGTCCCGGTCAATTTATGGCCTATTCAGATAACGCCATTTATGATCATAAATATCATGATAAACAACAACCTGATGCCATCCCCATACATTCAATTCTCTTTCTCCACTTTAACACGATATTTGTTACGATAAATAATCTAATCATAATCTGAGTAGGTTATTATTAAGAGAAAGCGCCACCAGCGTTCTATTACTGGTATGGCTTTCCTGTAAAAACCTTCGGAAAATGCTTCGGGTATTCTTTTGAAATTCCTTGCGATTTTTTAGGAACTCATGCAGAAGTATCTTGAGGAAAACTTTAGAAAACACCTGGAGGAGTTTTTCCGGATATTTTGCTTTTTACAAATTCTTTGGAAATTCGACGAGAATACCTTTAGAAACTCCATTGAAAAATCCATTCGGGATTTCTTCGGTTATTATTTCGAGAATTCCTTTAGCAAATCACTCAAACTTTTTTTTTCAAAAATCTCTTCAGGTGATTTCTGTGAAAATTCATCCGGATATTCCTTGAAAAACTGATCCCGAGATTCCTTCCGAAGTTCCTCTAGGAACTGCTTTGAAAAATCCTAACTAATTTAGTATTTTTTATTATATTCCTAAAGAATTTCCGAGGGAATACTCAAAAGAATTTACAAAGCAATGTCTAATTGATACCCCGAATAAATTCCTAGATTTCACCAAGAATAACTTCGGAAATTCTCAAGGAATTATTTTGAAGATGGCAAAAAGTTTTTTTGCGGAACAGCGATCCATTAATGTTCACTACATTTTTAATAGATTCGATTGGAATATTTATTCAAATATTTGTAAGGATTTTTTTTATCCTTTGATAGAATTTCACTCATGATCACCTGGTATTGAAATTTCCCTGATTATGTCAGGAATTCCCTGATAATTCCAGGTTTTTTTCAGGTGAGGAGAAATTCCCTGATAATTCCAGGTTTTCCAGGTTTTTCCAGGTAGTAGACACCCTGCTATATCTTCTTTCTTCCTTCTTCCTACTTTCTTTTTCGTTCTTCCTTCTTCCTTCTTCCTTCTTCTTTCTTCCTTCTTTCTTCTTCCTTCTCACTTCTTCCTTCTTTCTGCTTTCTTCGTCCTTCTTTCCTCTTTTTTCTTCCTTAGTTTTTCTTCCTTCCTTTTCCTTCTTCCTTCTTCCTTCTTCATTCTTCCTTTTTACTTATTCCTTCTTCCTTCTTTCGTCTTCCTTTTTCCTTCTTCCTTCTTTCTTCTTCCTTCTTCCTTCTTTCTTCTTTCTTCTTTCTTCGTTCTTCTTCCTGTTTCCTATTTCCTTCTTTCTTCTTTCTGCTTTCATCTTTCTTCTTTCTGCTTTCTTCGTCCTTCTTTCCTCCTCTTTCTTCTTTAGTTTTTCTTCCTTGCTCTTCCTTCTTCCTTCTTCCTTCTTCCTTAGTTTTTCTTCCTTCTTCTTTCTTCCTTGTTCCTTCTTCCTTCTGTCGTCTTCCCTTTTCTTTCTTCCTTCTTTCTGCTTCCTTTTTCCTTCTTCCTTCTTTATTATTCCTTCTTCCTTCTTTCTTTTTCCTTCTTCCTTCTTTCTTTTTCCTTCTTTCTTCTTTCTTCTTCCTTCTTCCTTCTTTCTGCTTTCTTCTTCTTTCTTTCCTCTTCCTTCTTCCTTCTTCCTTTTTCCTTCTTCCTTCTTTCTTCTTCCTTCTTCCTTTTTTTTCTCCCTTATTCCTTCCTCCTTTTCTTCTTTCTTCTTCCTTCTTCATTCTTCCTTCTTCCTCCTTCCTTCATCCTTCTTCTTTCTTCGTTTTTCCTTCTTACTTTTTCTTTTTTTCATCTTCTTATTGCTTCTTACTGCTCACTTCTCACTTCGTATGGCGTTCGGCCAAATGACCCTTTCGGCCAAATGGCATTCGGCCAAACGGCATTCGGCCGAATGACCCTAAACCGTCCCTTCGGTACAACCAGAAGGTAATGCTTCAAAGAAGGGTCAGTG
This sequence comes from Armigeres subalbatus, assembly GCF_024139115.2. NCBI lineage: Eukaryota > Metazoa > Arthropoda > Insecta > Diptera > Culicidae > Armigeres > Armigeres subalbatus. Next base: position 46,093 of record NW_026941880.1, read on the forward strand.
CACAACGAACCCTCGAGGTTAGCTGCGTGTCCTTGCAGCACCGAACATCGTGACTCGTTGTTTTAGAAGAACACCATGGTATCGTGCCAGCACATTGCCGGCTTTCCAGGTGGCCTTACCACGCCCTATGTCCTCGGAAGGTCTGAAGGATCGACTTCGCGCCTGCTTCCCTTTGCACGACTGGTATGAAGATTGATGATGCCGCGTGCACCCCAAATTGACCTCTCTGCGATAGGGCCTATTCGCCAGCACACAGAGGGACTTGCCGACGCGGTGCCTACGCCTGCCCCAGCCTTGACGAGGACCCCTTTCCGTCCTCGGACTCGGAACCCACCCGGTTGACCGACGCCGCGAAAGCGACGATACCATGTTGTTCTTCGCGCGGCCACTTGTTTGATAAAAGGATCGAGTTTGACCACAGAGCATGACCACCGGTATGACCCATGAAGCCGACTCCGATCCCTTGGACCACCTCTTATTTGCGCCTGAACTAGCCATCCTTGAGGGCTGCGAAATGGTGAGTTGACAGAAGGGGCGCCTAACATAGCTCTGGTCCTCACAAGTTCCAATACTCACGCGTCCACGGGTCTTCCGATGACAATTGACCGCCAGCTAAGGGTTGCGTACTTAGCTGGTAGTGCAGCTCTGGGCACTGTTGTCCTTCTGACATCAGCTAGAGTGAGAGGGTGCGTCCTGTGGGGTCTGCCTAGGATGTGGTGGGGTTCGACAGTGGGCTCTGTTGAACTTCTATAAAGAGCTGCATGTGTCCCCAAGCAGGCCCTATCAAAGCGACCGTGTGCCGCTCAAAGCGCACTAGCCTAGTCCTGGTGTTGGGTGGGACTTTAAACAAATTTGACCCGACTGACCGAGCGTCTGTTCACCAAGGAGGTGCGGCTCCAACTGCGTCTGTTCTGGCATCCAGCGGCTGAGTATGAAATGCTATTCCCCGGAAGCTATACCTAAGATGGCAGCCCCATCCCGGTGGATAGGGAACCTTGGGCCAACAACCTACTGTTCCCGAAACATCAATTTGTTCGAGAATCCGATAATGAAAGAATACGGACTGATTTTACGGCGACGACTCTTAGCGCGAAACAACGGACACGAATAGGAACATGGAACGTTTTAACCCTAGCCCAGCAGGGTAAATTGGCACAACTTGCCAATGAGGCACGCCGCATGAAGCTTGAGATCCTGGAACACAGAACGCCGTCGGGACAAGTTCTGCTATACTCTGGTTTACGAGATGAACACGCTCCCCGGCATCGCGGAGTTGGCTTCCTACTAAGCGCTCAGGCACACTCTGCGCTTATGAAGTGGGAACCTATAAGTGAAAGGATAATCGTTGCCAGATTTAGAACACGGGTCCGAAACCTTACTATAATCCAATGTTATGCGCCAACCGATGCTGCAAGACAAAGAGAACTTCTACAGTCAACTCAATGCCGTCGTAGATAGAATTCCGAAGGGTGATATCAAGATCTGTTTGGGCGACTTCAATGCGAAGGTCGGATCCGACAACTCGAACCATGAGCGCATTATGGGACGCCATGGTCTCGGAGAAATGAGCGAAAACAGAGAGCTGTTCGCAGAATTTTGTGGTAATAACGACATGGTGATCGGGGGATCGCTCTTCCCTCATCGACCGGTTCACAAGGTCACGTGGGTCTCCCGTGACGGCTTTACAGAAAATCAAATCGACCACATCTGCATCAGCCGAAAATGGAAACGGAGCCTTCTTGATGTACGGAATAAACGTAGTGCCGATATCGCGTCTGATCATCACCTCCTCATCGGCGAAATACGCCTGCGCATTGCGCGGATTCGTCGGCAGGAGGAAAAAATTGGACGACGATTCAACACACGCCGACTGGAAGATGCCACGGTGAAACGGTCCTTCGTTGAAGAACTGGAGACGCGTGCTGCAGATATTCCGGAAGGTGGCAGCGTGGAAGACCAATGGACCGCCATCAAGAATGCCTTCATCACCACCAGCGAGAACAATCTGGGCGAGCTACGCACCCAGAGAAAACAATGGATCACCGATGAGACCTGGAGAAAGATAGAGGAGCGAAGAGAAGCCAAAGCCGCGATAGAGCGATCGAAAACCAGAGGAGCCAAAGTCTTAGCCCGTCAACGATACTCGGCTCTTGAGAAGGAAGTGAAACGCTCATGTCGACGGGACAAGCGAGCGTGGGCAGACTCTCTGGCCGACGAAGGAGACATTCGACATTCGCCTCCTCTACGATATCTCACGACGCTTAAGCGAGACTAAGATGAATGCAACGATGCCTGTGAAAGACGCGAATGATCAGTTATTGACCGACCCAACTGACCAGCTGAAACGCTGGTTCGAGCACTTCGAACAACTTTTTCAAGTGCCAGCCAGGCCATCACCACCTCGGCATGATCTGCCTAGGATCCGACGTATAACACGCGTCAATACCGAAGCTCCATCACTGCTAGAGATTCAAACAGCCATCCAAAGCATGAAATCGAATAAAGCCCCAGGGGTCGACCACATATCAGCCGAGATGCTCAAAGCTGACCCCATGACATCCGCTCAACTACTGCATCGTTTATTTCGTAATATCTGGGACACCGCAACTTTTCCGGTCGACTGGATGCAAGGTATCTTAATGAAGGTGCCCAAAAAGGGTGACCGATAACTGGCGAGGCATTATGTTGCTGTCTACCGTTCTCAAAATTCTGTGCAAAATTATCCTAGCCCGGATTCAGGAGAAGATCGATGCGACTCTCCGGCGGCAGCAAGCCGGATTCCGTGCCGGAAGATCCTGTGATCCTGGAGCAGGTCAACGAATTCCAAGAGTCCCTTTACTTGGTATTCATTGACTACGAAAAAGCTTTCGACCGTCTCAATCACGAGAATATGTGGGGCGCCCTGAGACGCAAGGGAGTTCCTGAGAAAATCATCGGCCTCATCGAGGCACGTGTAGTGTAGAGTGCTGCACAATGGGGTCTTGTCCGACCCTATCCGGGTCGTAGCTGGTGTGAGGCAAGGATGTATTCTATCACCGTTACTGTTCCTCATCGTAATCGACGAGATTCTGGTAGATGCGATTGACCGTGAACCAAACCGCGGGCTGTTATGGCAGCCTATAACCATGGAGCACCTAAATGACTTCGAATTGGCGGATGATGTTGCACTCCTCGCGCAACGGCGCTGCAGAGTAAGCTCAACGACCTTGCCGAGCGCTCCTCTTCGGCAGGTTTAGTCATCAACGGCAACAAAACCAAATCGTTGGATGTAAACACGGTGACTCCTTCCAGTTTCACAGTAGCCGGGCAACCAGTGGAGAATGTTGAAAGCTTCCAATATCTTGGTAGCCAAATGGCGTCAGACGGCGGTACCAAGATCGACATAGGCGCACGGATAAAGAAAGCAAGGGCTGCCTTTGCGAGTTTAAGAAATATCTGGAAAAACAGGCAGATAAGTGAACGCACCAAAATACGAATTTTCAACTCTAACGTGAAATCTGTGCTGTTATACGCTAGCGAAACATGGTGTGTATCAGTGGAGAACACTCAATGGCTGCAGGTGTTCGTTAATAGATGCCTGCGGTATATAATTTGGGCCTGGTGGTCTCACAACTGTATCTCAAACAACGAGCTCCATCGTCGTTGTCACCAGAGGCCGATAGCAACAGAAATTCAGGATCGGAAGTGAGGCTGGGTCGGCCACACGCTACGCAGGGGCGAAAATTAGACTGGAACCCAGCGGGACATCGCAGCAGAGGCAGACCCAGAGGCTCATGGCGGCGAAGCCTCAATAAAGAAATAAAAGAAGTCGACCGAAATCTAACCTGGCAACAGGTTAATGCGATAGCCGGGCAACGCTCAGGATGGAGATCTTTCAAGTTGCACCACCGGAGGTGTACAGGATCCATAAGTAAGTAAAGTAGCCATCCTTGAGTCCACGCGCCACCTTCTGTGTAGCTTCGAGACGATTTGGGCGATAGTCGATAAAACGGCGCTCCAGCCAACTTCATTTTTACACATCCTCCGAACTAGGTTGTCCGGGGTAGTGTCCAGACCACATGTGGCAAGCATGTGGTCACGCATTGCGCCAAAACGTGGGCACACGAACAACACGTGTTCCGCCGTTTCCTCTAAACCTTTGCACACCAAACACTCGGGCGAGGCCGAGCAAGCCAGCTGCGTTACCTGCACTGTGATTTTACAGCACGCTTAAACGCCGGGCACATCGAACCCCCCATGGGGTGCTTGCTGTTCACAGCTTTTCTGGAACAAATCAAACAAATGGGAGGGTTCGTGCAGCATTGTGCCTTATGTCCCTCCAATTTGCAGCGTCGGCAGAGATTGCTTCTGTCAGGGCCTTTGCAGTCCCATTGCTTGTGCCCCGGTTCCAGGCACTTGAAGCAAACTTCGGGTTGCTCGTATATGCCCACAGGGCACACCGACCATCCCACCTTGACGCTCCCTAACTTGACTACCTTGGAGGCGTCCGCTGCAGATAGCCGAACCAATGCTACCTGCGTCCCTGCCGGACCTTTCCGTAGCCGAACGGCTGCGGTGGGTGTCTCCACTTCACACTGTCGCCGCAGTGCCGTGACGAGCTCTTCGACTTCGGTGATCTCGTCCAGGTCTTTAACCCTTAGGGCCGATGCCCACGTAGCGTTTTTTCAACGCTGCGTACACGTGGCGTTAAAAAAACGCAAGTGTGCATCGGTGCGGCGACGCTGCGTTACCGCTTTTTCCTGATGCACACATGCTTCCTTTTAACGCCATGAAGCCTCAATAAAGAAATAAAAGAAGTCGACCGAAATCTAACCTGGCAACAGGTTAAAGCGATATCCGAGCAACGCTCAGGATGAAGATCTTTCAAGTTGCACCACCGGAGGTGTACAGGATCCATAAGTAAGTAAAGTAGCCATCCTTGAGTCCACGCGCCACCTTCTGTGTAGCTTCGAGACGATTTGGGCGATAGTCGATAAAACGGCGCTCCAGCCAACTTCATTTTTACACATCCTCCGAACTAGGTTGTCCGGGGTAGTGTCCAGACCACATGTGGCAAGCATGTGGTCACGCATTGCGCCAAAACGTGGGCACACGAACAACACGTGTTCCGCCGTTTCCTCTAAACCTGCGCACACCAAACACTCGGGCGAGGCCGAGCAAGCCAGCTGCGTTACCTGCACTGTGATTTTGCAGCACGCTTAAACGCCGGGCACATAGAAACCCCCCATGGGGTGCTTGCTGTTCACAGCGTTGCTGAAACAAATCAAACAAATGGGAGGGTTCGTGCGGCATTGTGCCTTATGTCCCTCAATTTGCAGCGTCGGCAGAGATTGCTTCTGTCAGGGCCTTTGCAGTCCCATTGCTTGTGCCCCGGTTCCAGGCACTTGAAGCAAACTTCGGGTTGCTCGTATATGCCCACAGGGCACACCGACCATCCACCTTGACGCTCCCTAACGGCTACCTTGGAGGCGTCCGCTGCAGATAGCCGAACCAATGCTACCTGCATCCCTGCCGAACCTTTCCTTAGCCGAACGGCTGCGGTGGGTGTCTCCACTTCACACTGTCGCCGCAGTGCCGTGACGAGCTCTTCGACTTCGGTGATCTCGTCCAGGTCTTTAACCCTTAGGGCCGATGCCCACGTAGCGTTTTTTCAACGCTGCGTGCACGTGGCGTTGAAAAAACGCAGGTGTGCATCGGTGCGGCGACGCTGCGTTACCGCCTTTTCCCGATGCACACATGCGTCCTTTTAACGCCATGTGCACGCAGCGTCGAAAATACGCTACGTGGGCATCGGCCCTAAGGGTTAAAGACCTGGACGAGATCACCGAAGTCGAAGAGCTCGTCACGGCACTGCGGCGACAGTGTGAAGTGGAGACACCCACCGCAGCCGTTCGGCTACGGAAAGGTCCGGCAGGGACGCAGGTAGCATTGGTTCGGCTATCTGCAGCGGACGCCTCAAAGGTAGTCAGTTAGGAGCGTCAAGGTAATGGTCGGTGTGCCCTGTGGGCATATACGAGCAACCCGAAGTTTGCTTCAAGTGCCTGGAACCGGGGCACAAGCAATGGGCCTTAGATTCACCTCCGTCGTGAGCGCCCTCACCTTGACCGTCTCGCCAAGAACTTCCTCCGCCAACTTCTTGTAGGCGGCGCCCTTTTGCGAGACGCCCCGCTTCAGCTCGAGGATCATCTCGCCCATCCGGGTACGTCTTATTCGACGTACGTCGGCGCCGAGTTCACCGAGCTTGACGTCACTCATCATCGCCTTCAAGACGTCCGAGTACTTAGCCTCGTCCGTCTTGATGACTAGGGCATCGCCCCTGGAGCGATTGGCGCCTACCCTAGACTTCTTGCTACCCTCATTCGCCTGGGCCTTCTTTTCGGCCCTTGACGTCTTCGGTTTCCTCTTGTTCTTGGGTCCAGGAGGCGTCATCCCCCTCTATTTCCCTGGTCTGGTGCGGCTAAGAGCTCTCAGCCTGCCGTAACCCCTTACAACCGTCTTTCCTGGGTGGACGGACCTTTCCAGGTCCTTCCTCCCCCGGTTTTGGAGGTACTTGGCCGGGGTTCAGCTTCCCAGCCCCACTACCCTTGTTCGGGGTAGTAACCCTACGCGTTTTGGAGCTCATCCCCTGGAAACTGTGTCCCCCGTTGTTGTGTCTGCTCCGTTGGAGCAGTCACCCCCGACGTACCCGCAAATACTTGAGCCTCAGTCTGGATAGACTTTGGTACCACCGTCTTCGCTGGCACACCCTCGGTCGATTCGACCTTGCCCGAGTCCGCGAATCCTTGGGCCTCAGTCTGGGTATACCTCGACTCCACGGATTTCACGGGTTTACACTTGGCCGTCCCGACCGCCCTCTCCAGCTTGGCGTCTAGCATCGACTTTCGAAGTTTCTGCAAGCTCCTCTTGAGGTCCTTACTGATATTATACTTCGATGACGCAAAGTCGATGATGGCGTCCAGCTGTTCCATCGCCACCTCGAAGGTCGAAAGCCCATCGCGTTTGCGGTTCATCGCCTCCATAAGCCATGGGCCGTTTATAACCTCTACCGGCGTAATCTGGGCAATGGCTAAGTGACCCACGCTGGCGCTGCGCACCGAGCTGCCGACTATTGCTTCTAGCCTCCTAGGCGGAGACCTGAACAACCCCCAACTAACAATTTTGGTGCTAAAAGCTTCAACTTCTAGCCTTTGGCTGTATAATATTTGAATAAAAGCAGCCAATTCTGAATAAAAGAAAAGCCTCCGCAAATAATCCCTTAAACTTCAACTCGGCTATTATCCAAATATCTATCAGCTAGTCTGTTTGTGCCGAATATATTTCATCTTTTATCGTTTATGCAGCTTTCATATAGTCATAAAACAGCTCTGTCTGAATTAGCAACAAAGCTTATCGGTTAAGAGCTCATGTATGTAACTGAGTTGCTTGTTAGCAACTTCCCATATTACGGTGAGTAGCATTCACAATGAAAACGTTTTGGCTGTTGTTATAGCACTAACAACATTGACGAATACATAGACCGAAATGTCCGGTACAAAGCCATCAGAAAATCGGGCACCATGTCTTCTTCTTCATTTTGAAGAAAATACCCCTCGTGGGTGACGAATTACATTATACATAAATATTTTACGAGCGCTGACTTACCCCTCTTGACGTTTTGACAGTTTGTTTGTTTGTTTTTCTCCCTCACCTTGCGACGTCGTTTCGGTTTTGCATCGTACATAAATCTCGGGTACTTATTCAAAAGGACGTATGTGATTTTACAAGCAAAGATTCAAATGTCGATTTGTCCAATCTGATGGCACTCCCACGCAAATCAATACATTACCAACATGTAGCCGAAGGCTTCTCCTATAGGAGAAGCCTTCGGCTACCCGTTGGTGTTGGTTTGCGTGGGAGTCTGATTGGACAAATCGACGTTTGCATCTTTGTTTACAAAGTCACATACGTCCTTTTGAATAAGTACCAGATTTAATAACTATCAAATCGATTACTCCAACGCGTGCTTCAATTCAGAACAATTTTTTTTCTGTGAACATGATTTCTAATTCATCATCGAAAATTGATAAGGTCGCAACCGAAAAGGTAAGATTGTCTAACAGAAATGCCAGAGTGAACAATCTATTCATCTCCACAAACATCTTAAACTCAAAAAATATCTTACAGCCAAAGTGCGATAAAGCCGAAACAACGTCGTCAAAGAGCAAAGAACGTCCATACAAACTGCGACACGTTCGGAGCTTCTCCCGCGATTACCAGCAGATGAGTCACATTCCGCTGTATTGCTATTTAGGCCGGTTACAGTGCAAAGATGACGACCGTTTCGCCAAACACATGACGAAACACGGGCGCATATTTGGTTTCATTCGTCAGGTTGATGACTACATTCTGGAGGAAACGAGTTTCGCCGTGCGTTTGGACCTGGGTGCTGCGGATAGAGCCGCTTTTCTGCGCTCAAGCGAGTAGAGGGATATTTTGAAATCACTCCCATAAACAAAATTATTTTGCAGTTACTTGGCTGTCAAACATTTCCCGCTCTTCGAATTTCTCTTTCCACGCTGCATGAGGGCGCACAAATGCGCTAGACTCTACATGACTTTACAATTGTTTACATACATTCATGCTCCAATCAGCTTCTGAATCTCGTGAAAATTCGTCACGAGTGCTTTCTAGTTGCATTCCTACTAATTTTCCACTCGAAATATAATGAGAGAGTATTAGTTACAAAGAATACAAAACTCAAACAAAGTTTATTTTTATGTTTCCCCAAATAATAACAATACTTCTCAATATTAGATCAGAAATGAACAGAACAATGTTTGGCTCCGGCATAATAGAAAATTTTGGCTTCAGTTTGACAACCAAATCGATCCTATCCGCACCACCCAGGTTTGGACTACCGTCCCGATTACGCCAGAACGTTGGTGTACGTGCGGAACGTGTCACCCCATTCGGTGTTGCGACTCAGCAGGGCCTTCATCCACCTGGCAGACGGTCACATGAAGATGCTGATTGAAAGCGAGATGCGCCTTCCTTGGGGTACGGTTTCAAAGTTTTGCTTCGACAGTTGCCTGCTGTCGGAGCTGGATAGAAGCTACGGATTGGTTGGACTGGCGGACTCAAAGACAGAAATATTGGAACTTTACCACCTGCAAGTGACTGTGTTGAGTCATTTCGTGAAAGAGCAGCTAATTTTGAAGAAACCAACGATTCATTGTCCGCCGTTGAATCAGTATCCGGTACCGATGGAAAAGAAGATCATATACGAGAGGTGAGTTGTGTTACAAAATGTTCGAACTCAAATGATGCAATACAGTGCGTTTTACAGTTTTCAATGGTTCAACAAATATGTCGCAACAAATCACGAGCAGCTGTCTGCTGTGCGAAATATCGTGAATCGGACTTCGTTCCCTGTTCCGTACATATTATTTGGACCACCCGGTACTGGAAAAACTTCAACTATCGTAGAGGCAGTTTTACAAATTTGGAAACTACAACCCAAAGCCAACGTTCTCGTATCGGCAGCTTCAAATTTCGCCTGTGATGAATTCACCACGCGCCTGCTGGAATTCATTCCCGTCACCGATGTGTTCCGTTTCGTATCCTTCGTATCGATTTTGCTGATAACGGAACAACACCATCGTTCTCAAAGAGCAGTGGAGGTTTTGAGGAAGGTGGTGAGTATCGTCGCGGCCCCGACTACGAATATCCGGAAGGCGGTGCATCATACGAGGAAAATTCATCGTACGGCTATGGTGGAAGACCGTTCCGCGGCCGTGGAGGATTCCGCGGACGTGGTGGTTTCCGTGGCGGTTTTCATCGTGATGGCCCACCGCACCACGGGGACAATGATAAATGGCGTCGATCAGGAGTCGATGGCAAATATGATTCACGCCGTCGTTCGTGAACCAGGAATCGATAGGTCTCGCTCCCGTTCACCGAGGCGACGCAGTCCGGCTGATTCTGATTCGTCTTCTTGTAGGAATGGCATGTTATCGAATGCAAGAACGTTACCAGAAGTGGCACGGAAATCTACTACAGTCTGGCAAGGGGCGCTGAATTTGAACACTATTCCCCGTCAAGTTGCACCTAACGGACAGAGACCACGAAATAGTGGACAGCCTGATGAAGGACGAGGAAGGTAAACACCACCTTCGTATTACTCAGCGACTACGCCTCGATCAACCCAAGTTGGAAGATGTGCAGAAGCGCATATCGACGTCATCGTCGCACGCAATCTTCCTCGGCCTGCCGGGATCGACGTCATCGGTAGTATCGTCGGATGATGCCAGCGTTCAGACGCGTCCACTGCGTAATCTCGTGTCCTACCTGAAGCAGAAAGAAGCGGCCGGCGTTATATCTTTACTCAATAAAGAAACGGAAGCAACCGGTGTGCTCTACTCATTCCCGCCATGCGATTTTTCGACAGAATTGTTGAAACGAACATGTCACTACCTCACCGAGGAGGGACTGAAGGAAGACCATCTGGTAATCGTGGTGGTCCGAGGAAGAACAATCCTCTGAAGTGCCTTCTTTCTGGTATTGCAGCAACTAGTCCATATTGGCACAGCATACAACATGGCTGGTCTAAAAATTTGTTTGTAAATCAAAAGTTTGTTCTTAGACAAAGTTTTGACTTTCTGTTTATAAGTGGATATAGACACTTAATATATTTGTGATTTTTAAAAGTTAATTTTTGATCTAGCAGAAGTCCTAAATATGTAGAATTCTGATAGTTTACCCGCAGTGAGCGATCTGATAAATAATTTTGGATCAGTTTAATAGTTGGTTGGTTGTTTGCTCATTGTTTGTTGGTTGCTTCATTGTTTGTTAGTTGATTGATTGGTTATTTAGTTGATTGGTTGCTTGATTGGTTGGTTGGTTGATTGTTGGTCGGTTGCTTGATGGGTTGATTAGTTGTTTTGTTGATTGCTTGATTGATAGATTAGTTGGTTGGTTGCTTGATTTGTTAGTTGGTAGAATGATTGATTGATTGGTTGATTGCTGCTTGTTTTGTTAGTTGGTAGAACTGTTGAATGGTTGATAGTTGGTTGGTTGCTTGACTGGTTGATTGATTGTTGGTCGGCTGGTTAGTTGATTAGTAGTTTTGTTATTTGGTTGATTGGTTGGTTATTTGATTGATAGGTTGCTTGACTGGTTCCTCTTCTTCTTCTTCTTCTTCAATGGCTCTACATTCCAACTGGAACTTGGCCTAGCTTTTCAACTTAGTATTCTATTAGCATTTCCTCAGTTATTAATTGAAAGCTTTTCTATGCCCGCCATTGCATGAGTATGTATCTTGTGTGGCAAGTACAATGGATACACTATGCCCAAGGTGTCGAGAATGTTTCCAACCCGAAAACATCCTAGACCGGAACGAGAATCGAACTCGCCATCTCCGGATTGGCAATCCTACGCCTTTGCTCGCAAGGCTGCTGGAGACCCTGCTTGACTGGTTGGTTGATTGATTACTGGATTAGTTGGTCGGCTGGTTAGTTGATTAGTTGTTTTGTTGGTTGCTTGGATGGCTAATTGGTTGGTTGCTTGATTGATTGATTAGTTGGTTGGTTGCTTGATTATTTGTTGGTTGCTTGATTTGTTAGTTGGTAGAATGATTGATTGATTGTTTGGTTGCTGCTTGATTTGTTAGTTGGTAGAATTGTTGAATGGTTTATAGTTGGTTGGTTGGTTGCTTGACTGGTTGATTGGTTGATTGGTAGCATGCTTGAATGGATGGTCGTCGTTTGATTGATTTGTAATTTGGTTTATGGGTTGCTGCTTGATTTGTTACGTTTGTAGAATGGTTGGTTGCTTGATTGCTTGGTTGATTGGTAGCTTGCATTAATTGTTGGTTGGTTGCTTAACTGTTTGATTGGTTGGTTGCTTGAATGGTTAGTCGGCTGGTTAGTTGATTAATTGTTTTGTTGGTTGCTTGGTTGATTGGTTAATAAGTTGATTGGTAGCTTGCTTGAATGGTTGGTTGTTTGATTAGTTAGTTGATTGATTCGTTGGTTATTTGGTTAGTTGGTTGTTGCTTGATTTGTTAGTTGGAAGAATGGTTGATTGGTTGATTTCTTTTTTGTTTATTGATTACTTGATTGGTTGGTAATTTGGTTGATTGGTTGCTTGAGTGATTGATTGATTGGTTGGTCGGCTCGTTAGTTCATATGTTGTTTTGTTGGTTGCTTGAATGGTTGATTAGTTGGTTGGTTGAATGATTGCTTGGTTGATTGGTAGCTTGCTTGAATGGTGGGTTGCTTGATTGCTTGGTTGATGGGTAGTTTGCTTGAATGGTTGGTTATTTGATTGATTGCTGCTTGATTTGTTAGATGGTAGAATAATTGATTGGTTGGTTGATTGCTTGCTTGATTGGTTTGTCGGCTGGTAAGTTGACATGTTGTTTTGTTGGTTGCTTGGTTGGTTGATTAGTTGATTCGTTGCTTGATTGATTGGTAGCTTACTTGAATGGCTGATTGCTGGATTATTTGGTTGATGGGTTGCTTTAACCGTTTGATTGAATGGTTGGTCGGCTGGTTGGTTGATTAGTTGTTTTGTTGGTTTCTTGATTGGTTGATTAGTTGATTGATTGATTGATTAATTGGTTGGTTAGTTGCTGCTCAATTTGTTAGTAGGTAGAATTGTTGATTAGTTAGTTCCTTGATAGTTGGTTGGTTGCTTAATTGGTTGTTTGGTTGCATCATTGTTTGTTGATTGATTGATTGGTTATTTAGTTGATTGGTTGCTTGATTGGTTGGTTGGTTGATTGTTGGTTAGTAGAATGATTATTTGGTTGGTTGCTGCTTGATTTGTTAGTTGGTAGAACTGTTGAATGGTTGGTTGCTTCATAGTTGGTTGGTTGCTTGATTGGTTGGTTATTTGGTTGATTGGTTGTTTGACTGGTTGATTGATTGGTTGGTCGGCTGGTTAGTTGATTAGTTGTTTTGTTGGTTGCTTGAATGGCTGATTAGTTGGTTGCTTGATTAGTTGATTGGTGGCTTGCTTGATTGGTTGGTTGCTGGAATCGTTGACTAGTTAATTATTCAGTTGATTGGTTGCTTGATTGGTTGATTGATTAGTTGATTGGTTGATTAGTTGGTTGGTTGATTATTGGTCGGTTGCTTGATGGGTTGATTAGTTGATTTGTTGATTGCTTGATTGGTAGATTAGTTGGTTGGTTGCCTGATTATTGGTTGGTTGCTTGATTTGTTAGTTGGTAGAATGATTGATTGATTGTTTGGTTGCTGCTTGATTTGTTAGTTGGTAGAATTGTTGAATGGTTTATAGTTGGTTGGTTGGTTGCTTGACTGGTTGATTGATTGTTGGTCGGCTGGTTAGTTGATTAGTAGTTTTGTTATTTGGTTGATTGGTTGGTTATTTGATTGATAGGTTGCTTGACTGATTCCTCTTCTTCTTCTTCTTCTTCAATGGCTCTACATTCCAACTGGAACTTGGCCTAGCTTTTCAACTTAGTATTCTATTAGCATTTCCTCAGTTATTAATTGAAAGCTTTTCTATACCCGCCATTGCATGGGTATAAATTTTGTGTGGCGAGTACAATGGATACACTATGCCCAGGGAGTCGACAATGTTTCCAACCCGAAAACATCCTGAATCGAGAATCGAACTTCCCAGCTCCGGATTGACAATCCTACGCTTTTGCTCGCAAGGCTTCTGAAGACCCTGCTTGACTGGTTGGTTGATTGATTACTTGATTAGTTGGTCGGCTGGTTAGTTGATTAGTTGTTTTGTTGGTTGCTTGGATGGCTAATTGGTTGGTTGCTTGATTGATTGATTAGTTGGTTGGTTGCTTGATTATTTGTTGGTTGCTTGATTTGTTAGTTGGTAGAATGATTGATTGATTGTTTGGTTGCTGCTTGATTTGTTAGTTGGTAGAATTGTTGAATGGTTTATAGTTGGTTGGTTGGTTGCTTGACTGGTTGATTGATTGTTGGTCGGCTGGTTAGTTGATATGTTGTTTTATTCGTTGCTTCAATGGTTGCTTGGTTGGTTGATAAGTTGATTCGTTGCTTGATTGATTGGTAGCTTGCTTGAATGGCTGATTGCTGGATTAGCCAATCAAGCAACCAATCAACTAAATAACCAACCAAGCAACCAACAAACAATGAAGCAACCAACCAACCAATTAAGCAATCAGCCTACTATCAAGGAACCAACTAATCAACAGTTCTACCAACTAACAAATCAAGCATAACCAACCAATCAATCAATCAATCAACTAATCAACCAATCAAGAAACCAAAAAAAACAAATAATCAACCAATTGATTGTTGGTTGGTTGCCAATCCAACCAACCAAGGTTATTTGATTGATTGGTTGCTTGCCTGGTTGATTGATTGGTTGGTCGGCTGGTTAGTTGATACTGTTTTGTACAACCGTCTAAGAAGAGTTTAGGACTCTCCATTTAATTCCACCAATTATTTTGATATCTTTGCAGATACGTATTTCGACCACAACTGTGTGGTCGTATTCAGTGTCTCGTACTTGACTCGACTGTTTTGTTGCTTGCTTGATTAGTTCGTAGGTTGGATAATTGATTGGTTGATTGGTAAATTGCTTGATTGGTTGGTTGATTGATTGGTTGGTTATTTGGTTGATCAGTTGATTGGTTGCTGCTTGATTTGTTAGTTGGTAGAATGGTTGATTGGTTGGTTGGTTGCTTGATTGTTGATTGGTTCTCAATCTTACCAACTAATCAGGTTATTTGGTGGATTGGTTGCTTGACTGGTTGATTGATTAGTTGCTTGATTGGTTGGTCGGCTGGTTAGTTCATATGTTGTTTTGTTGGTTGCTTCAATGTTTGCTTGGTTGATGATTAGTTGGTTGCTTGATTGCTTGGTTGATTGGTAGCTTGCCTGAATGGCTGATTGCTGGATTAGTTGGTTGGTTGCTTAATTGGTTGGTTATTTGGTTGATTGTTTGCTTTACTGGTTGATTGGATGGTTGGTCGGCTAGTTAGTTGTTTTGTTGGTTGTTTGAATGGTTGATTGGTTGGTTGCTTATTTGGTTGATTAGCTTGTTGGTGGATTGGTTGATTAGTTAGTTGGTTGATTGGTAGCTTGCTTAATTGGTTGGTTGCTGGATTAGTTGATTGATTGGTGGTTGGTTACTTATTTGGTTGATTGGTTGCTTTACTTGATTGATTGGTTGTGGTTATTTAGTTGATTGGTTGGTCGTTTCGTTAATTGGTAAGTTGTTTAGTTGATTGGTTAATTAGTTGGTTGGTTGCTTGATTGGTTGGTTGGTTGCTTGATTGCTTGGTTGATTGCTGCTTGATTTGTTAGTTGGTAGTATGGTTGATTGGTTGGTTGCTTAACAGGTTGATTGATTGGTTAGTAAGCTGGTTAGTTGATTAGTTGTTATGTTGGCTGCTTGGTTGATTGATTAATAAGTTGATTGCTAGATTGGTTGGTTAGTTGATTGGTTGGTTATTTAGTTGATTGGTTGTTTGATTGGTTATTGGTTGGTTGCTTGATTGGTTGATTAGCTGGTTGGTTGCTTGATTGCTTGGTTGATTGGTAGCTTGCTTGAATTGTTGGTTGGTTGATTTACTGGTTGATTGGTTAGTCGGCTGGTTAGTTGATTAGTTGTTTGGTTGGTTGCTTGGTTGATTGATTAATAAGTTGATTGGTAGCTTGCTTGAATGGTTAGTTATTTGGTTGATGGGTTGGTTGGTTGCTGCTTGATTTGTTAGTTGGTATAATGGTTGATTGATTGGTTGCTTCATTGTTGGTTGATTGATTGTTGATTTATTGATTGGTTGGTAATTTGGTTTGCTTGGTTGATTGGCTCGTCGGCTGGTTAGTTGATATTTTGTTTTGTGGGTTGCTTGGTTAGTTGATTAGTTGAGTCGTTGTTTGATTGATTGGTAGCTTGCTTGAATGGCTGATTGCTGGATTATCCAATCAAACCAATCAACTAAATAATCAACCAAGCAACCAACAAACAATGAAACAACCAGCCAACTATCAAGGAACCGACAAATCAACAGTTCTACCAACGAACAAATGAAGCAACAACCAACCAAGCAAGCAATCAACCAACCAACCAACCCATCAAGAAACCAAAAAAACAACTAATCAACCAATCAGCCGACCAAACATTCAATCAAACGGTAAAGCAACCCATCAACCAAATAACCAACCAATTAAGCTACCAACCAACTAATCCAGCTATCAGCCATTCAAGCAAGCTACCAATCAATCAAGCAACGAATCAACTAATCAACCAACCAAGCAACCATTGAAGCAACCAACAAAACAACATATCAACTAACCAGCCGACCAGCCAATCAACCAGTAAAGCAACCAATCAACCAAATTACCAAACAATCAATCAATCAACCAACAATGAAGCAACCAACCAATCAATCATTCTACCAACTAACAAATCAAGCAGCAACCAACCAACCCTGTCCAACAGATTTCCTGCAGCGCTACGACGTCGAAGTTGCGGGGATGTAATTCCAAGCTTCCAATCGTGATCCTTTATTCGTTGCCTAGGTCGTTGCCGATTGTATCGAATCGTATTATCTTCTATGTCGTTCGTAATGGTTGTTTTTAAAGGCGGCTTATTGGGCCTGTGCAAACCTCCTGTCTCATCGGAGGGCCGTCGTATCAGGGCTGTTTAGCGTCCCACCTAACACCAGGACTTGGGCTTGTGCGCTTTGAGCGGCACACGGTCGCTTTGGCGGAGCCTACTTGCGGATACATGCAGCTTTTTATAGTGGTTAAACAGGGCCTACTGTCCAACCCCACCACATCCTAGGCAGGCACCACAACTCGCAGAAGGCCTGGGGAGGGATCGTCAAGCCCTTGGACAAAGTCCCTGCTGCCCCCGATCAACCAACCCATCAATCAAATAACTAACCAATCTAGTAATCAACTTATTAACCAATCAACCAAGCAACCAACCAATCAACCAGTCAACCAACCAACCAACAATGAAGTAACCAACCAACAATCAAGCAACCAACCAATCAACCATACTACCAACTAACAAACCAACCAATCAAGTAAGCTACCAATCCACCAAGCAATCAAACAACTAACCAACCAACCAACTAATCAACCACCAAGCAACCAACAAAACAACATGTCAACTATCCAGCCGACCAACCAATCAAGCAACCAATCAATCAACTAGTCAAGCAACCAGTCAACCAAATTAACAACCAATCAAGCAATCAACGAACCAATCAACCATTCTACCAACTAACAAATCAAGCGTCAATCAATCAAATAATCAACCTTTAAAGCAAGCTGCCAATCATCCAAGCAATCATTCAACCAATCAAGCAACCAACAAAACAACATATGAACTAACGAGCCGACCAACCAATCAATCAACAGTCAAGCAACCAATCAACCAAATTACCAACCAATCAAGGAATCAATAAAAAAAAACCAATCAACCATTCTTCCAACTAACAAATCAAGCAGCAACCAACTAACCAAATAACCAACGAATCAATCAACTAACTAATCAAACAACCAACCATTCAAGCAAGCTACCAATCAACTTATGAACCAATCAACCAAGCAACCAACAAAACAACTAATCAACTAACCAGCCTACTAACCAATCAATCAACCTGTCAAGCAACCAACCAATCAACCATACTACCAACTAACAAATCAAGCAGCAATCAACTAAATAATCAACCAAGCAATCAAGCAACCTACCAACTATTCAAGCAACCAATCAACCAACTAATCAAGCAACCAACCAACCAATCAAGCAACCAACCAACTAATTAACCAATCAACTAAACAACTTATCAATTAACGAGACGACCAACCAATCAAGCAACCAATCAACTAAATAACCACAACCAATCAATCAAGTAAAGCAACCAATCAACCAAATAAATAACCAACCATCAATCAATTAACTAATCCAGCAACCAACCAATCAAGCAAGCTACCAATCAAACAACTAACTAATCAACCAATCAACCAACAAGCTAATCAACCAAATAAGCAACCAACCAATCAACCATTCAAGCATCCAACAAAACAACTAATCAACTAACCAGCCGACCAACCAATCAATCAATCAGTCAAGCAACCAATCAACCAAATAACCTACCAATCAATCAATTAGGCAGCTAATTAACCAATTAAGCAAATAACAATTCAACCAACTAACAAATCAAGCAACCAACCAACCAGTCAACCAATCAAGCAACCAAATAACCAACCAATCAAGCAACCAACAAGCTAATCAACCAAATAAGCAACCAACCAATCAACCATACAAGCAACCAACAAAACAAATAATCAACTAGCCAGCCGACCAACCATTCAACCAACCAGTAAAGCAAACAATCAACTAATCCAGCAATCACAAGCTACCAATCAACCAAACAATCAAGCAACCAACCAACCAAACAACCATTCTACCACCTAACAAATCAAGCAGCAACCAATCAACCGATCAACCAAATAACCAACCAATCAATCAACCAAACAATCAAGCAATCTACCAATCAACCAATCAATTATTCAACCAACGAACTAATCAAGCAAGCAACAAAACAGTCGAGTACGAGACACTGAATACGACCATACAGTTGTGGTCGAAATACGTATCTGCAAAGATATCAAAATAATTGGTGGAATTAAATGGAGAGTCCTAAACTCGTCTTAGACGGTTGAACAAAACAGTATCAACTAACCAGCCGACCAACCAATCAATCAACCAGTCAAGCAACCAATCAATCATATAACCTTATTGGTTGGTTGGATTGGCAACCAACCAATCAACCATTCTTCTAACTAACAAATCAAGCTGCAACCAACCAACCAAATAACCAACGAATCAAGCAACCAACCATTCAAGCAAGCTACCAATCAACTTATTAACTAATCAACCAGCCAACTAACCAGCCGACTAACCAATCAATCAACCTGTCAAGCAACCAACCAATCAATCATACCATACTACCAACTAACAAATCAAGCAGCAGCTAACCAAATAATCAACCAACCAATCAAGTAACCAACCAGTCAAACAAGCTAGCAATCTACCAAGCAATCAAGCAACCAACCAACTAATCAACCAATCAAGCAACCAACCAACTAATTAACCAAGCAATCAACAAAACAACTTATCAACTAACCAGCCGACCAACTAATCAACCAATCAACTAAATAACCACAACCAATCAATCAACCAGTAAATTATTCAACCATTCAAGCTAGCTACCATACCAATCAATCAATCAACAAGCAATCAACCAATCAAGCAACTTAGCCACTTAGTCGATTGATGTGTAACAATATGGATCTTCGGGCCTCTCAATAAAAGTTCGTTTTGAAGTGATTTTAAAATAGGTATGTATTCGTAATCATTACGGTAATTTATTACACATTACGGTAGTGTGGGCAGCAATGCGAGTCACCAAGTTATGCAAATGTATCTCCGTAAATATAATCAATTATTCATATTGAATAAATGTCATCGTGTATTTCCGTCGTGCGTCCACAATGTGGTCCTTGAGGTCCGACAACTCAAGCAGATTAAGAATCTCTTGATTGACCCCGTTATCAAGTCGTTCCAAACATCTGACTCCAGCGGTTCAACATTGTAGTACTCTTGCTCATGCTTCACCAGCTGCTGCTCTTACCCCTCCGGCGCGTCGTCCGTGTCGATCCCATCAACGTCTAACGACACAATCGCAGACATACTCCTCCTCCGTTAATCCAATTGCTTCACTTCGGGAATCGCTCGAGGATGATTTTCTTGGTGGGTACCACTTTAGCGCCATTGCTGGTACGTTTCACTCCCTGACCTCGAGTGTACCGCTGTTGTTGTGTTTCTTGTTTTGGCTTCAGAACATTGGTTTCCACCGTGATGATCATGGATGGACCCGGATTGTAGACCCCTAGCTGTTGTTGTTGTCGCTGCTGAGCTAATTCACCGGTGCATCTCATCGTCCAGAATAATCATCATCATCCATGTTAGGCTTTATTATTATTGTTTCACCATAACTGCACTCAAATCGACAAACTCGTCTCGATTCATTGATTTTTGAATCAGAAACAGGAGGTAAACAAAAATGGAAATGACAACTGTTGTCAAACTGACGTGATTCGAATTGAGGGGCTTCTCAATGGTCGAGTGATTGTAATAATTGTAACCCGTCACTCCCCAGGGGTATATAGTGGTGCCCGGAAAAATGGCCACCCCTCCGTCTATGTATTCGTCAATGATATAGTGGTGCCCGAAAAAATGGCCACCACTCCGTCTATGTATTCGTCAATGATTATATCTTTATTCGAAGCATTTAAAGGAATCACATATTTAGACTGAGAGCTGAGGAATTTTATAATGATAATCAGGATTCTAGAAGTTAATATCGTCTCCAGAAAATCTAACGGAACGGTACTTTGAGGTATTGTCTTTATACCTATCTGGATGAAACCATATGCCTATCAGCAGCAAACTGGGCCATGTTCAATGCCTTGTTGACTTTTTTTCCAAAATCACTCTATATGGGGCAATATGGACAGACATACCTGCACAGAGTAACATATTCGGCACTAATATGCGAACAAGCTCAAATTTCAGTTGCCGAATACAAGAACATTATCATCTATGATTCATTACGGATAAATTACAATACCGTATCACTGCCATTGGAACAGAGAAAATTACTGTAGATCAATGAAATGTGTCTGTGCAAACGGTGAAGAGTTGCAAATCGGTTAGGTCCGCTGTTGTAAGCCGCACATCAATCTCATTTTTTATGGTATACACTAAACTGTTGTAGGAACATCATATTCATCCATATTACGACACTTTTCCCAAAAAACGTTTAGGATGGGCGACCCATATACTACCCCAAATGGCGACCTATTTTGCCCTATGTATAGTCGGGAACACATTAAAAATTAAAAATAAATAAAAAAAAAACATTTTCAAGAGTGCATTCCAACAATTTCCAAACGCATGCTTCATCATTCATCGACATAATATGAAAGGTAATATATGGTAATAGCCTATTCAGATTACGCCATTAATAACATGATAATTGGCGTTTCAGGGTAAATACGCTTTATGATGTCATTATTTACGTAATATTCCATACATTTTGCGCTGTCAAAAGATACCCGCTAAAAAGAGTCCTAAAGAATTTATTACGAACAATTATTACGAGAGAGCTTTCGTTCTAACTGGGATGCAGGGAGAAATTCAACAAAACAAAACTGACAAGCGTCACGCTCTCTTTGCCAGAGAGAAAATTCTCTCTGTTTTCATTTCGTTTCGTAGTTGACAGTCATGCTCTTTCTGTCGCAGCAGGGTCGAATGCATGTTAGATGGAAATTTTCTGAGCGCTGAAGAATAACTCGGATTGTGATGGTTTTGTGGAAAGCATTTTATATGATGAAAAATAATGATGATATTTATTTATTCTCCACTTATTCAACATGAATTGTTACCAATTCTGCTCCTTGAATGGCTTAATATACTTTGGATTTCAACATTTTTCACGTGGGACAACTGTACGATTTGAATGGGATGTATATATAGAAAGAATAACACCAAATACACAAATTGTATTAGGGAACAATACTGTAGAAAGACACGAAAGAGTTAGGGATTTAGGAGTGATTTTAGATTCGAAACTAACTCTTGTTGATCACTATAACACAATCATCCACAAAGCTAATAATATGCTAGGTTTTATCAAGCATTTTTGCTTCAACTTTAAGGACCCCTACACAATCAAAACACTATATATTTCATATGTACGATCTATACTGGAATATTGTAGCATTGTATAGTCGCCTTATACAACCACACATGAAGAAAGAATAGAGTCAGTACAAAAACAATTTCTATTATACGCTCTTCGTAAATTAGGTTGGACGTCATTTCCTCTTCCATCTTATGAAGCACGTTGCATGCTTATAAATATACAAACTTTGAAAGAGCGTCGAGAATGTGCAACGGTTTCATTTGTTAACGATATAGTTTCTCAACGTGTTGATTCAACTGAAATTTTATCGAAATTTAACTTTTACATACCTTCTCGGCTACTTCGACATAGAACATTATTTTTAACCAACCACTGCCGAACAAATTACGCCAAATTTGGGCCTCTCAACCGAATGATGGCCGTTTACAATCAACACTGCGAAACTATTGACTTAACAATGTCTCGGCATAACATTAGACAGTATTTCCAAAGAACAAACATTACAAATTCAGCAATATAAATTCAAAATCAAAACTATACATCACTTTACTAAAAAAACCTATTATTTAATTATACTATAGCATTACAAAAACAAACATGTATATGTATATGTACTAGTCTACGTTGGTTGACGAAATAAAATAAATAAATAAATAAAGTAGAATAACCTTAAATAAAACATGGATTGGTACTGCATTAATTCATTCAAAATCCAGTTTAAATTATATCACATTCACACGATTCGATTTTGTTAGAAGCTGTATCATTGATTGTCGAGTAGAACGCAATGGTTCAGTTTCCATTTTTGAAAAAAAAAAATAAATTGCTGAGTTGCCCTTCATACATGGAGATACTGGTGGAAATACATTTTAGTTCGATAATATTTCTTGAAAATTGGTCCAATCGTCCTTTTTTTTATTTATTTGTGAGAATTCCCAAAAGTATCTAAATTTTTCTATCAAATCTCCGTTCGATCATAGTACAGAATCAATAGTAGTTTGTGCAACTAGTTGCAAAAAGATGATTTTTTCAGCACGAGTTGTACGTTTATCCAACGAGGCTTGCCGAGTTGGATAAATACTACGAGTGCTGAAAAAATCGAGTTTTGCAACGAGTTGCACACGCTATTTTTGCAATGACGAAAATGAGCTTTAATATGATAAATTTATACCAAAATTGTACAATCGAATTATCTCCACATGATCATTCATGCCAATAAATTATGTTGCGGCAGAGAACAATAAGATTCCATCTTATCGTACTTAAATTGCATAGCTTGAAAAGCTATGAAGCGAAGAATGCAATTGCCTTTGGAAAGTTGTGATGTTATGTCCAACAAACCATTTCATTTATTACGAGACGCTTAGAGTACACTATTTAAACACTCACCCAAACTAATTCAGCTAAATGTAGTCAAGAAACTACTGTCCCAATGTAGGTTTTTCATTATAGCACCCAAATGAGTGCTATAATGAATATTATGCAACCCATTTGAGTTGCATAATGGTCATTAAAGCACTCATTCTGTTGGTATGGAAAAGTAGGCCGTTTTATCACTCAAATGACAACTGTAAACCAGGTATTATGATCAGGAATTGCAAAAAATACTTTTTAAACTTAAAAATAAATTGAGGAATAGTCTGATGATTCCTCGAAGAACGGTGCACCCAACTAATGAATGTAGCTTCGCTCATTATCCTTAATGAGAGCTTAAAATATTCTTCGAAAATCCCTTTTCATATTTTTTTTTTATATTTTTTTTCGTAGAAACTTTGTTCAGAAAAAAATGTTCGATTGTCGCCACACAAATGCTTGATTTCGAATATTAAATTTTAAAACTCTCCTTGAATTCAACCCTGTATTAGCGTGCAAATGAGGAAACATGGAAACGTCAAGATATATTATCTTGCTGCAGTCTGAACACCTCCTAATAATTGGATACCCTCTCACTTAACAAAGTCATAAATAGCCCAATCTGAATAGGCTATAACACTACATTTGAATGATGATTTTTTGAGCTTTTCAGTGCTTTTCGGAACGATTTTCTTAGATGGCCCATATTGCCTTGGTCACTTTAGTGTGCCGAAACTTTTCACAGGCGAAAAACTGCAAGATATACTGGCCACGCAAATCTCTTCATCGCAAAGCCGGTATTCCGGGTATTCCAAAGAACATGTCCACTTAATTCAAGCTATATCGTTTGTGTCGAGTTATCGCAAGTGCAATGCAATGGATCTAGGGAAAGAATGCTGAAGCAGCTGAAAGAGCAAGGACATCGTTGACACAACTAATCATTAATCCCAAAGCAAATGCCGGATGCTGTCCTTCACAAGCAGCTAAACAAACTGAAGGAACTAGTTTTCCAGGAATTGTGGCAGCTAAATTTTCCATCTTCCAGGAAGGTTCTCAATTTCGGGTCACAAAGCTTCAGCTACAGCAAACTACCATAGCAGCATCATGTAATTTAACTAAAAAGGATAAGAAATAATGCAGTTAATGATATATAAAATTATATGTATTACGTTTGTAATTTATTACGTTACATTGCTTAGTGCTTAGGGGCCGTACACTAATTACGTAAGCATTTTTTCTGGGTTTTTCAACCCCCCTCCCCCCATGTAAGATTTTTCCCATACAAATCATTTTTTATTTATATGGAACGTAAGAAAATGACAGACCCCCCCCTCCCCCATAAGTGAGTACGTAATTAGGGTTCTATACTATTCCCCAGAAAACCGTTCCCCAGAAAACCATACCCCAGAATTCCATTCCCCAGAATGTACCATTCCCCAGAAAACCAACCGCCAGAATGTACCATTCCCCAGAAAACCAATTCCCAGAATGTACCGTTCCCCAGAAAACCATTCCCCAGAATGTACCGTTCCCCAGAAAACAGAATACATAGATGAAAATGATTTAATTTTCTTGTTTTCTTACAAACATCATCGCAAGACCATACAAAAATTATTTATTGTGATGAGTTGGATGTGTAAGGACCACTGTGGTAATTGTTGGAAGCTATTAGTTTCAAATACAATGTGCCTTTTGGCATAATGACCATAAGGTGCGTGGTCACGTCTATTCTGGCTTCAACATAAACAAAAAACACGCCTTTTGATTGAGGAAACCAATAGGGATCCACGCATTTGCCCGTAATAAGGCAATTAAGTCGATGATTCCTTCTTTTAAAGCGCGCATTTTCCCTGAATAGGGCGGTTTGTCCAAAATAAGGCACACGAATAGAAAAATGAGTAAATAATTCCTTCTTGAAAAGCACGACTTTGCCCGAAATAAGGTTAACGAATAGGGGCCCTCTTAGCCGTGCGGTAAGACGCGCGGCTACAAAGCAAGACCATGCTGAGGGTGGCTGGGTTCATTCCCGGGCCGGCTAAGCAATTTTCGGATTGGAAATTGTCTCGACTTCCCTGGGCATAAAAGTATCATGATATACGAATGCAAAAATGGTAACCTGGCTTAGAAATATCGCAGTTAATAACTGTAGAAGTGCCAGTGTGGGGGATGTAATGCCAATAAGAAGAAGAAGAAGAAGAATGGATGATTCCTTCTTTTAAAATACGCATTTGCTCGGAAAAGGCAAATGAGTGTTTTTCTCCGAGCCATTCTTTAATTCCGGTTTTTTATTTGCCACCTGTTAGAAAATCTTTTTGTTTCATTGCAGGAGTCTTTTTAAAGGTATGAAAAAAATTCTGGGATATGGTGCATTCTGGGGAATGGTTTTCGGGGGAATGTTTCATTCTGGGAAATGGTTTTCTGGGGAATGGTGCATTCTGGGGAGTGGTTTTCTGGGGAACGGTTTTCTGGGGAATGGTTTTCTGGGGTATGGTTTTCTGGGGAATGTTATAGAATCGTAATTAGTGTACGACCTTACCGATATTTTCTGTACCTTCTTGATTTCCTGGTTGATGATTTTAACGTCCGAGACGTTATTCTTAATGGACACATTGTTCGACGACGAAGCTTTAGCTTTTCTGTAGTTTCGAAAGATTACTAAGTAACGCTAATTTTTTCTTCTTCAATTTCATTTCCTTCCTTTAATTAAATAGAAGCTTGTTATAATTCTACATTTAAAGAAAAACCTCTGAATCTTACCTATTTTGTTGCATCCGTTCATCGTATCGGACCTGTTGATCTGCTTAAACGTTTTTTTTTCTGAAACCGGAAGTCCTTTTCCGAGTCATCTGTCCGGACCTCCTCCTCTTCACATACTTTATAAATACTAGGAATTGGCTAATGATGCGGGTGGCTGAACTTCGGTGTCGTAAGCTACCACGGAGACAACACTTTAAGTTGCAACTGATGCGTCTTTAATGATCTTCAGCAACTGATGCGTTTTTTATTCGGATCTTCGGTGATATCGCCCACTACCTACGTTTGTGGTGAAATGGTCGAATCGATTTGATAACACCATTCCAAATATTTGACCATTCCCTATAGTGTTGATGCGCTTTGTTTTTTTTGCTAAAACATGAGAAAGGGAGATTCAAGCTGAATTCGTGGTGATTTAAAACATATTTACCTACTTACAGAGTGATGGCCTAGTGATGGCATGGTAAAACATCGGTCCGGCAATGGAGAACGACAAGGCCGATGGGGCCGAAGTGATGCATTCCTAATCATATGAAAAGTAGGTGAGCGCTGGACGTATTTTCGACAGCGTAAGTCCTTCCCAGAAACTTTCGAAATGGACCAGTATCCAGTGTCTTGTGTCACTTTCACGGTCGATTGCACACCACTCAACAACCAGCGGAAGTAAACTGGATTCACCTTTCATAATCCGGTACCGTTCCGTACGACCAATGAAAATGCACGCTAACAACAAACAAACGGCTTGCCCAAATACAATATCCTCCGGACTGGAAGTGAGAGATGAGCTCACTGAGAACATTGATTCCATTCGATTCTGATGTCTACACTGCAGTGAAGGTTTTTATTCCTGCATGTGCGTTGTCAGTCTGATGAGTAATTCACTGTACAGCATGCCTGGAGACAGCGAGCACCATCTCAATGTTTGCTTAGTAATTGACATCCGAAAAGAATATTATACATGTTCGCCGGATTTCCGCTACCTACTAAACGGGTAACGTATAGGCGATTCTTTTGAGAACTGCGCATATGATATAGGGGGAAAGACGGCTTTGGCAGGTTTTGTTCTATTATTGGCAGGGGGGTTTTTGTCGACAAAATTTTATGAAATTTGGCCACAATATTCTTTGATATGCAAAGAATGTTTAGGTCAAATTTGAGCCTATTCAGTCATAAAAAACCCCCCCTGCCAATAATAGAACAAAACCTGCCAAAGCCGTCATTCCCCCTAGCTCCAATTTTTCTGCAGGATTTCATTCTTCCTGGAAATATCATCGGTGGAGTCGGTTGTCTTCGGCGTTTGAATCCGTTTCTTTCGAGATAAAGATCGATGGGTTCAGATATATCTGATGAGCTTTTGGACAGCTTCTGGAATTATAGTCAGCATAGTTGAGGAGACACTATTGCCAGGTTTTAGAAAATGTTTCCGCGATTGAGGCGGCACAGGTGCGTTATTGGCCATGAACGCTGTGAAAGGATATGTATGATAAACTTATTGACATTTTTTAAATATATTTCTAGTAATACCTTTTGTACCTTTTCCATAAGACCTTTTCCGGCGATATTTTACTGGATTATTAAAATTAGAATCATTCGGCTAGGGCTCAAGAGTTTTCTGTAAAATTGTTAATTCCTTTGGATGAAAAAATCAAGTTCGATGCGCGCGATAATTTGTTTGACAACTGCAAAAATGAACGTTGAAATGAACAAGGTTTGTTCATAAGAATGCCTTATGAATATTTTACATAAGAAAAAGTTACTAATTTCATAAGGCAGCCTTATGATCTCCATTGGTGCCTTATGAAATGAAAATAAAATGAATTCATAAGGTTTCATAAGGCAACGCTTATGAAAATCGAAATGTTTTTTCCGCCAGTGTAGGATCACAGCAATTTTAAACTTAAAATATGAATTTTAATTTTCCCCTCATGTATAGTTATATCCGAAAATGTTTAAGTCCCCGGTTACCCAGATTTCGGGTTCGTCTGACTCAGATCCATTTTGTTGACATACCCAGATTTTGACAACTGCTAATATCAGAAAAATCCGAGTACAAACGACCCAGCGACTGAGTTATTTCAGGTTAGCGTGTGAGGTCCATTTTGTTGACATACCCAGATTTTGACAACTGCTAACATTGAAAAAATCCGGGTACAAACGACCCGGCCACTGGGTTATTTCAAGTTAGTGTGTATACAACTGAAAAGGCACTAAAGACGCTGTCAGTTATCAGTTTTGCCTTTCTCGTACAACTCAAGCATAATTTTTCATAACGACGTTGTTGTTAAGTTGTACCAGAAGGCTATAATTTCACTCCAAAAACGAATTTTCGATAGAAAACTCGTAGAATCAAAATTTATATATCAATCGACTCAGCTCGAAAAACTGAGCAAATGTCTGTCTGTGCCCTTTTTCTTTTTTAATGTTAAACGTTTTTCATACAGATGCACTTAACCGATTCAAAAGGAAGAAGTGGAAGAAGTATCATTTGACGCGAATTTTTTCCAAGTTTGACACTATTGATTTTGTTTTCTATTAGGTCAGTACAATGGATCAATCAATAAGCAAAAACTGCCGCTATGAAACGAACAGATCGAGCCACCGTAGACATGTTCTGTCAAAACAACACGAATAGAAATATGCGTATACAGTGTCGCCGTTGTTTTGATGCGGTGAGTGCAAAATGAGTTACCTTGATTGATCCATTTTCAAATAATTTCAAAATACTACAAATAATAAAACCCATAAAATAACCTTAACTCCGGTGTCCTGCTTATGTTCTCAATCTTGAGTTTCCAATCCCATTCTCAATTTCAAGTTTCCAAACCCAAGACATAAATCGAAATTGACAAACTGACAGCATGAAATACGCAGCCACTTGGCAAAGAATAATAAAAAAGTGTGCGTGAGAGGATAGAGAAAATCAAAAATAATCAACGATGACTTTTGTTTTGTTTCGTTTCAAAAACTGTGATTCGGAGATCCTATCCTATAGGTGAAAATAATATTAACTTAGTTTCTTGGTATGCTTGCTGTAGATGGAGAAGCTAATATCTTGGATGTTATACGTTCGTTAATTCTGGATTGTAGTTATGAATTGTTATTAGCAAGTAACGGCCAAAGCGAAGTGCAAATCCCTTCGTTCCGTGCGGTTCCGTTCGGTTACTGTCTGCAAATATTATCAAGGAAGAGTACTTACATACATACTAGGAATTTGTAATTCCGGGGACAATTGTTCACAAGAATTTAATCGTGATTTTCTAAAGGAATTCAGTATTGAACGAACTCCTGGAATTCGATTTTCAATTCCTCAAGAAATTCTTGAACTTCCACAGGAATTTCATCGTCAATGGCTTTATTTCAAGAACTGATCCAGAAATTCCATGCAACTCAATAGGAATTGCTCCGAGAATCTCATCGGTAACTTCTTTACAAAGTTTACTGAGAATTCGTGTAATTCAATTGCATCAGCAATTCCATCGGCCACATCTCTAGAAATTTCTTTGGGGATTCCTCAAGACATTTCATTATAAATCATTTCAAGAAATCTATCCGGAATACCATAGACAGCTTCTTTACCCATATCAACGAGAGGTTTTTATGATTTTTTTATGAAATCTGTCGGACTATTCCTCTAAAATTACATTTTCACGTACGGGAATTCTTTGGAAAATCATTCTTTGACGAGTTCTTCAAGGATTTTCATCAGTAATTTTCCAATGATTTTTTTAAAAGAATTCTGGCAATTGTAGTATTCAGAGCAAGCGGCTAATGATTTTAGTTTGTATAAGTGATTCTAGACTATAAATTGATTCTGCTATTACGGATTGTACATTAAACATAAGCAATCAAATATACCAATCGTGAAATCACATATTTCGCGTGCTCCAATTTACCGTACAATGTGGCAAGTTTTACATTAGACTTGATTCGAATTCTCAATTTTGCATATGCGCTAATACTGATCTATATCGTGAAAGAATCTGTGCATGATTGAGTATTTGAGAGTATGGAGAGCAACATATTGAATTTTCTGACGAACTTTGCTTCATTTAAGCATGTGCCAATGAGTCGGTAGCTTGTGAGGGCTGGGAGAGGTTGCGCGGCGGGGTATGGCAATGCTAGGGCATTGCTGCCACCGCAGTGTGAGATGGTGTTGGTAGCGCCATCGGGTTGAGTAGCAACGACGAAGATTGCACCGGCAGTTTGTTGTCGAATTTTAAAACGAACAGTCGCACCGCTCTTCAACGGCGGATTCCATTCAGCCGTTTTCGGCTGGAATACGACATGTCGCAGTCGGTAGAAATAGTGTTTGCTTTTATATTTGTAACTAGCGCATGAAAATGGTGCTTGCCACATCCATTAATGTGCTAGTTACTAAATGGTAAGTATGCTCTCATTTTATGTTGTGGATTTCGGAGCGAGCAGGTCTCCGAAATCATAGAAAAAACCGAAGCGAGCAGGTCTTCGAGTGTTTTAAAACATGATCCCGGAGCGAGCAGGTCTCCCGAGGATCGAATTAAAGATACCGGAGCGAGCAGGTCTCCGAGGCATTTTTTTTTGTTTATTCCGGAGCGAGCAGGTCTCCGAGGCATTTTTTTTAAGTTCCGGAACGAGCAGGTTTTCGAGGCATTTTTTTTTTGTTTATTCCGGAGAGAGCAGGTCTCCGAGGCATTTTTTTTGTTTATTCCGGAACAAGCGGGTTTCAGAGGTATTTTTTTGTTTATTCCGGAGCGAGCAGGTCTCCGAGGCATTTTATTTTGTGAATGCAAGCCGACCTTCGAGGCATTTTTTTTTGTTTATTCCGGAACAAGCGGGTTTCCGAGGTATTTTTTTGTTTATTCCGGAGCGAGCAGGTCTCCGAGGCATTTTATTTTGTGAATGCGAGCCGACCTTCGAGGCATTTTCGTGTTTATTCTGAAGCGAGTAGAACGCCGAAGCATATTGACGTAGGACTACGTCTGTGTGTTCTATACAAGAGTACACTTTGTGAATGTGAAGCACTCCGAGGCATTTTTTTTTATTCCGGAGTGAGCAGAACTCCGAGGCATGTTGACGTAGGACTACGTCTGGGTATTCTATAGAGGATCACACTCTGCGAATACGACTCCGAGAAAAAATTTGTTTATTCCATTTTCTGTTCATTCCGGAGCGAGTAAGAATCCGAGGCATTTTTTTTGTTTATTCCGGACCAAGCGGGTTTCCGAGGTATTTTTTTGTTTATTCCGGAGCGAGCAGGTCTCTCTTTTATTTTGTGAATGCGAGTAGAACTCCGAGGCATGTTGACGTCGAACTACGTCTGTGACCACTTTGCAAATGCGAAGCAGGATTCCAAGACATTTTGTGTTCATTCCGTAGACGTAGGACTACGGCTGTGTATGCTATAGAGGAGTACACTTTGCAAATGTGAAGGACTCCGAGGCATTCTCGTGTTTATTCCGGAGCGAGTAGAACTCCGAGGCATGTTGGAGTAGGGCTTCGTCTGTGTATTCAAAAGAAAAGTACACTTTGAAAATGCAAAGCAGGACTCCAAGGCATTTTGTCTTCTTTCCGGAGCGGGTAGACATCAGAGACATTTTGACGTAGGACTGCATCTGGGTATTCTAAAGAGGAGTACACTTTGCGAATGCATGGCAAGATCCCGAGACATTTTTTGTTTCTTTTTCGGAGCGAGTAGAACTTCGAGACATGTTGACGCTAGACTACGTCTGTGCATTATGTGGAGTACACTTTGTGAATGCGAGCCGACCTTCGAGGCATTTTCGTGTTTATTCTGAAGCGAGTAGAACGCCGAAGCGTAGTCTGTGTGTTCTATACAAGAGTACACTTTGTGAATGTGAAGCACTTGGCATTTTTATTTATTCCGGAGTGAGCAGAACTCCGAGGCATGTTGACGTAGGACTACGTCTGGGTATTCTATAGAGGACCACACTCTGCGAATACAGAGCACGACTCCGAGAAAAATTTTGTTTATTCCATTTTCTGTTCATTCCGGAGCGAGTAAAAATCCGAGGCATTTTGACGTAGAATACGTCGTTGTATTCTATAGAAGAGTATACTTTGCGAATGCAGAGCAGGACTCCGATGCAACTCCA
Organism: Armigeres subalbatus; assembly: GCF_024139115.2. Classification (NCBI taxonomy): domain Eukaryota; kingdom Metazoa; phylum Arthropoda; class Insecta; order Diptera; family Culicidae; genus Armigeres; species Armigeres subalbatus. Next base: position 78,013 of record NW_026941880.1, read on the forward strand.
AGACATGTTCGGCTGGGTATTCTATAGAAGGACGTAGGATTACGTCTGTGGCTTCTATGAAGGAATACATTTTGCAAATGGACTCCGAGGCGTTTTTTTTTATTTATTCCAGAGTGAGTAGAACTCCAAAGAATGTTGACGTAGGACTACGTTTGCAAGTTCTATAGAGGATTGCTCTTTGCGAGTACCGAGCAGGACTCTGAGGCATTTTTTGTGTATTCCGAATTGTGCAAAAGCAAGTAGAATTCCGAAGGAAAAAAAATTAAAATGTGACCCACAATCATAATTAGTTTTTAGCAAAAATATGACGGTACTTAACATATCAAGTTTGTTCTTCTTTGCATTAGATGTTGATGGTATTACAATATTATGAATTGTTTTAATTTATTTTGAAGCAATTTAGGTATGATTTTTCATTATAATGAAATATTTATAAAATTGAAATCATATTCTTTCAAAGTTGAAAGAGTAGGGAAGGAGAAAGATGTAGTATTCAGAGCAAGCGGCTAATGATTTTAGTTTGTATAAGTGATTCTAGACTATAAATTGATTCTGCTATTACGGATTGTACATTAAACATAAGCAATCAAATATACCAATCGTGAAATCACATATTTCGCGTGCTCCAATTTACCGTACAATGTGGCAAGTTTTACATTAGACTTGATTCGAATTCTCAATTTTGCATATGCGCTAATACTGATCTATATCGTGAAAGAATCTGTGCATGATTGAGTATTTGAGAGTATGGAGAGCAACATATTGAATTTTCTGACGAACTTTGCTTCATTTAAGCGTGTGCCAATGAATCGGTAGCTTGTGAGGGGCTGGGAGAGGTTGCGCGGCGGGGTATGGCAATGCTAGCGCATTGCTGCCACCGCAGTGTGAGATGGTGTTGGTAGCGCCATCGGGTTGAGTAGCAACGACGAAGATTGCACCGGCAGTTTGTTGTCGAATTTTAAAACGAACAGTCGCACCGCTCTTCAACGGCGGATTCCATTCAGCCGTTTTCGGCTGGAATACGACATTCCAATAATTCATTCCAAAATAACAAGAATTTAAAAAAATCTTCACATAATACCGACTTTACCTTCAAATATTCCAACAATAATTATTCTTTTATGAATTCCACCAATTGTTGAAACTACCAGCAGTTTAAACAATTTGTTTAGGAATTTCAACAACTCCTTTAAATTCTAATCCAGCAATTCTATCAAATCCGTCTTGCCTTTTTTATTCGTAGGATATAATGGCCAATTAGTGAACCCTCAACACATATTTGCATAATTACAGCATAATATGAAACTTTGGTTCATAAAATTCCATCGAAAGAACCTAACTCAGGTTCTAATGATTTGATTACATGCATTAGAAATGCCATTTATTGTAAAAATAGATGATTTTTCTACAATAACAAAATATACACGAGAATCTCCATTATAGGATTTTTTTGGGGTTCATAATAGGGAAGAAGCACATCCTGAAAATGAAATGGAGTCAGGTTCGCCATTTGATTGTAACTTCAACAGTTGCGTATTTCGACCTCAACAGTAAGGCCGATTTCAGTGTCTCGTACTTGACTCGAATTGTCTATTAGGGTTACACAAGCGGTGAAATTAAATGGGATACTACGAACTCGTCTTAAGACAAGTGAAGACATTCCACTAATAAAAGCTCAAAATAATGTTATTATTAAATGGAGTTCCGACTATAGGGAAGCAATTTCCCGTTATGGGCCCCGAAGGGGTCTACTGTAGAGCAAATTTAGTCAGACTTTCAAATGTTTATTTCAACGACAAACTTCGTGTATTTGAATGATTAATGTATGTATCGTGCAGGGGAGATGCAATTCTTGTTATTATACATATATCGCGCAAAATTAAAATGTAGGAAATTTCTTCACTTTATGGCATATTGTGCTAAATTCCGCTACTATGGTGTTTACTATTGGCATTTTACCCTATTTTACAGTATTTAAATGTATTACAATAGCCGCTGAATGCCAAAATAAACTTATGAATCATCATAATGGTTTTGACCACCTGAACAACTTTATACTTATCTCTCAATGATTTCTAATTTATTTTAAATTAATCTCTTCCAGTCCAACATTACATTACTTAAACATTAACGCGGCGGATTTTGAATAATTCTAAACCAAACTGACTAAAAGATGTTGCTTAGTGTTCATTCAGCACTCCGACCGTTATTAGCCGCGAGGTTTCTAAGACGAGTTACCATTTTAGCATTGGTATATCATGAGGTTAATATGATGATATTTTTATGCCAAGGAAAGTCAAGACAATTTCCAAACGGAAAATTGCCTAGACCGGCACCGGGAATCGAACTCAGCCACCCTCAGGATGGTCTTGCTTTAAAGGCGCGCATTTTACCGCTAGGAAAAGGAGGGAGGGGTATCGTAAAAACCAAAAAAAAAAATCCCTAACGTTATACATATATATACGCGCTTTTACAGGTTTCAAGGTATCTTACCTAACAGTAAGTGTCTGGTAACCATTGGCGTAAATAAGGGGGGGCTAGGGGGGGCTTAGCCCTCCCTAGAAAAAAAATAGCCCCCCCTAGGATTTGATAAGTTAGTTAGCAGTGATATCAGTTTTCAACATATAGCATAATGAATTTCTGAAAAAGTTTGAAGACTAAAGAGTTATCTCTCATATTCACTCTATCATACTTAATGAAATGAGTGGAAGAAAAATTAGCTTGTTTCTGAATTCTGAGAAAGATTCCCATCAGCATCCGAGAAGGATTCTCATCAGAATCCGAGAAGAATTCTCACTTCAATCTCTAAAGATTTTTTTTACGGATTTATCGAAGTATTCCAATCGTAATCCAGAAGAATTCCTACTGAATTCTTTCCAGTATTGTTAAGCAATACCCTTGAGAATCTGTGAAAAATACCCTTTAAAATCCATGGAGGATTTGCTTTAGAATCTCTCGTTGATTTGCTCCGGAATATCTCCAGATTCGTTTTAAGATTGGTTTAGGAATTCCTTGACAAATCAGAATCCTTCGGCGATTTGCTTCGTAATCCTTTGAAGATTTAATTCGGAATCTCTCGACGTTTTGCAAATGATCTGCGTTGGGATCTCTAGACCAGAGGTTCCCAAACTGTGGGTCGCGACCCCCAGGGGGGTCGTGGGCTGTTCAGTGGTGGGTCGCGAAAGACAAATTTTAATTCATAATTTTGTTACTGTTAAGAAAATTATTTTGAGTTTTTAGATACGCATGTCGACCTCAGCAGTAAGGTCGAAATACGTATCTGTCAAGGTACAATTAAGTGGTGGAATTAAATGGGATGGTACAAACTCGTCTTATGACAAATGGTTTTGTTACTATTTTGTCCCACAAATCTATTCCATATTTAGAATTAGGATCTAAGTAATTGGATGATTAAAGAACAACAAACCTGACGAGGTCAACGGCCTTTTTTTGTTATACGATATTTGGGCAAGTCAAACGAAGTCTTATACAATCCAGATCTAAACCCCGAACCCAATCCAAAAACAATCCTAATCCGATTCGAATCCAATCTAAATCAAATCCAAATCCATTTAAAATCCTAATCTAATTCAAATCCAATCTAATCCAAATCCAATCCAAATCCAATCCTTATCAAATCGAAATCCAATCTGAATAAATTTCAAATCCAGTCCAAATCCAACCCAAATTCAATTCAAATCCTATCCAAATCCAATCCACATCCAATCCAAAAACCTTGACGTAGTTTTGCCAAATACAATGATGGGATATAAAGCAATTTATTATGATTTGTCCAATCTATCGCGATCTCATCTCTAATTTCACAAAATCAATGCATTTACTACCTGATGGGTCGCAAGCAATATGGGATTCTACTAGGTGGGTCGCATATCCAAAAGTTTGGGAACCTCTGCTCTAGACGATATGGAATCCGGCTGACGATTAGCTTCGGAATCCCGCGAAGAATTGCTTCAGAATCATGCGACGTTTCGTTTCGAAATACATCGACGGTTTGCTTCAGAATTTCTCATAGATTTTGTTCAGAGTCCCTTAACGAATTTTTTTTTGGAACCATTCGACGATTTGCTTCGGAATCCTTTGATGATTTGCATCGGAATCCCTCAACGATTTGCTTCAACATCCTTAGAGGATTCCCTTCGGGATCGCTGGAGGATTATTTTCGAAATAACTGAAGGATTGATTCGGAGTCGCTCGACGGTTTGCTTCGAAGTCCTTCGACGGATTGCTTCGGAATCCTTCGACGATATGCGTCTTCATCCCTGGAACATTGCTCATAAAATACCTGGAACCATCATATTGGAATTCCTGGAGGGTTTTCGACGAAATCCCTGGAATATTCCCCTTCAAATTCCTGAAATATTCCCGTTGAAATTCCTGGAGGGTGAAGGATCCCTGGTACATTCTCGTCGGAATCCTTGAAATTTTTCCGTTGGAATTCCTGAAACTTTCCCTCCGAAATCTCTGGTGGATTCCCTCCCATCGGTATTCTTGAAGGATTCATGTCGAAATATCTAGAGATTCCCGTCGGAGTCCCTGGAACATTCCAGTCAGGATCACTAAAGGATTCTCATCAGATTCTTGGAAGATTCTGCCTGACGCTAGTCGAGCGCAATTAAACATAGACTGTGAGTTGTTGCTCACACGTGCACACGTGCACGTGCTTGAGAAAAGAGAATAATATGAATGAGTGTGGTGGATCCGCAATTGCCTCAGGTGGTTGGACTGCATTTGTCACATTACCGCTGATAACTGATAACCGATGATGAGATGTTAAAATGTTCGAGAATTTTCAAAAAGAGGGTCAATATCGATAAAAAATATAAAGGGCCTATAGCCCCCCCTAGGCATCGGAGGTAGTTACGCCAATGCTGGTAACCAATTACGTAACGCGAAATTGTGCGGTTTCGATATCCAACAGTCAATTTCTGAAACAATACGTCGTCTATCTCTTGAACGCCAAACTACATATACTCCGCTTAATGGTTTTGACAACTTAAACAACATGTAGTGTACAGCAACATTGAAAATATTAGACTTGCAGATACTCAACCCAACAGTAAATTCCTGGAGCCTTAATGCGGCGTAGCGCTTGAATACCAAAATAAACTGCCCTCTGTGGTAAAATTTTGACCCGAACATCTTTGTAGAAGTCGGCAACTTTTAAAGACTTGAAACTATCCAATCCTAGTAGGTACTAAACTCATTTGCATGTTAATGGTTTTGACCACCCAACCAATTTTGAGGAGATCGGCAACTTTGAAAATATTACATACTAGCAGACCCGACAAACTTCGTTTCGCCTAAAGTTGATGATGGGAGCCCTTCTTTCCAGAAGGGGAAGGGGTTTCCAACCACCACAGAAACATATCTTCCCTTCCAAAACCTCCACATTGCAGATTTGATTCTGATTGATTAATTCTCGAGTTATGAAGAAATTGGTGTTCCATTTGTATGGGAGGAGTCTCGAATAATCTTAAAAACTTTCCCCGGACCCAAAAACTTCTACATACGAATTTTCGAGCCGATTGGTTCAGTAGTATATATTAAAGTAGTATATAGATTAAGCTCGTGAACTAACTGTCGAACTAGGCGTTCAAAACTTTCAACTAAACGATAATGCTTAAAAATGACCACGGTTTCCGTTATTTGAGGATCATAAACAGTCCTATGCCGATATTTGAATTAAAAAACTGCGCACAGTATTAATAGTTTCATAGTTTATGGAATCAAGCGAGCAAGTATTCAGTATGAAAACACGATAAATTTGAATTTAAAAAAAAATTACCTAGGTATGAATCCGATATTACAGCAGGGATGGTGGAGTTCTTGAAGTTCATCTAGGACAAAAACCCTCAATTATTCGTAGGAATTCACATATTTCCGAGGAACTCTGAAAATTCCTTCTAGGATTTTAGGAAAATCCTCCAGTGAATTCCTAGAAATTTTCAGATTTTCTCATATTTCAGGATTATGCACAATTGGAGATATGTTTCGAAAACTTTGTGGTGTCACATTAGGATTTCCAGACGTAATATTGTAATAAAATAGGACGCATTCTACATATTATGGAAACTTGTATTCATGACAAATTTAATAGCAACTTTCGCAGGTTTACACTTATTGGCAAAGGGTTTCATACGATTGGTCGCAGCACTAGTACACGAATTGAACCTGAAATTCTTTCGTACATGCATGTTTCTGTCGGTTGTTATTTCCCTCATCTCCGGAAGCATGGATTTGCACCCATTATTAGCCTTGAAGGAATCAGAAATATAAACATTTTTCTACTTTCTGTACCATCTACACGCGACTGGAAGCTGCCTCCAGTCGACCATAGTACTATCGATTTTTTGAGGATCTCCGAAAATATGCGGCCAATCACGCGATTCACCATTCGAAAAGTCTGCATCTCTACAATGATCTGCCTTGTTAGCCGTAATATCCTGCGGAAAATCTTTTATTATTGACTATTTATGTTATGTGTGACTGGAAAATATTTTTCACAAAATCCAATACGGAATACTTTGGAAACAATTATTCCTGATATCAGTTCAACTTACCGATAGGTCACAAAACTCAAAGCTTCAGCTGGTGCATTTTTACACTTTTAGGTACCGGGAAGAAAGTAATAAAAATCGAGAAAATCGAATAAAAACTGCCCTCGAAGTTCGAATTTCCTCATCTGCTGCGGCCTGCCTTGAAAATGTTGTTTTGGTTTTTCTTCTTTTCTCGTATTTTGACAGAAGTGTATAATAGTGTGCATGTGACTGAAAATAATGAACGCAGCCACTTTGAGAACATTAAATTTTATGACATTTTATGACAGGTTTCGTGGCGGCCCAATCGGCCCAATGAATTAGATATTAAGGTAAGAAAGAAGACCAAATGCAAGCGTATTAGTGTATGAAGGAAAATATAAAAAAGTGTTCAGATTTATTATTTAAAACGGTCATCATTTTTGTTTGCATTTTCCATCATCCATCAATGCGCTTGTATTTGTTTTCCTCTTGACTTTAGTATCTATACCTATACAGTCATTGGCCCGTATGCAGCTCCATTTTTTTTTGCGGTAAACCACCGCACCACCACCCTGGGGGTCGTACACTAATTACGTAAGCATATTTTCCGGGTTTTTTGAACCCCCTTCCCCATGAAAGATTTTTCCCATGCAAATATTTTTTTGTTTATTTGGAGCGTAAGAAAATGACAGACCCCCCTCCCCGCATAATTGCTTACATAGTTAGTATATGACCGTTGATAGTGGGCTAATTTGAGCCCACCCGCGCAATCCAACACCACTGATAGAAGCAGCGAATCCTCTTCTTTCATTCAACGGCGCTGGATTGCATCGGTGGGCACAAATTAGCTCACTATCGACATGAGAAGCTTTTGTTTACAAAAGCAGTTTCGCCCTTTTGAAATGTTGGTGCCGATATGACAAAATTTGTCTGCGTATTAATACGCAGGAGAAATGTCAAAAAAGAAAAAGTAGAATCACGGAAAAATTTCCACAGCGAGATATGGGATGCAATTCTGTAAATAATTTTAAAAATTTCAAAATGATATGTATTTGAAAATAATTTAGAGCGCCGGTTTAGACTTTTGATTATCTACATTGTACATATATTTGTTTGATTGTTAATGATAATAAATGTTTTTCTCGGATTGATCCCGGAAAAGGTATTATTTTTGATGTTTACTAAATTTCTAATCTCGTGCAATGAACCATTTTCAAAAAAAAAATCTTGTAATCTACAGTGACTATAATAACAGTGTCGTCAAGTGTCAGAATTGGAACAGAATCGTCTGTCAGTTCCATACAAATGCGCGTTCCAAACGAGCAGGAGACCTGTCAAACGTGGCACATGACGTTACTCTTCTTATAGGACTCTATTGTAATCTTGTAATTCTTAAAATTATTATGAAATATTTTAAATAATACTGCAGTCGAAACTACCATTCCGATGTGAATTTCTCTGATACCAAACATTTACAGAAATTTCATGGTAGTTTTAAAAACAGAGCGTAGTCTACAAAATAGTTGTTTTTACTCTGAACCCCCGATTTGAGTGAAAAGTACCTAATATTAGGTACTTTTTTCTAACCGTGTAGAAAAAAAGTACAGTATCCCCTCGCTTATTGGCGCTTTGATGTTGCATGAAGAAGAAGAAGCAGAAAGATGAAATCGAAAATCTCCACGGGAAACCATACGAAGAAGTTTTTAAAACTCTTAACTTCCTCGTATGCTTTCCCGTGGAGATTTTTTCGATTATCATCTTTTTGCTTCTTCTTCTTCATGCAACTTCAAAGCGCCAATCTGGACCTCGCTTCCTAATTTAAAGTACATACAGTTAGAGATGTCGTAAAATCACGATTAATCGATTAGTAACTAATCGATTACTCTCGATTCTTGTCGATTATTGAATCGATTAATTGTTGTATATTAATCGATTCAAAATTAATCGATTATCCCAACGATTAATCGATTCATCGAAATAATTAATTAATTAGCGACATCCTTATGATGTCGTAAAATCCTGATTAATCGATTAGTAACTAATCGATTACTCTCGATTCCTATCGATTATTGAATCGATTAATCGTTGGGTAGTAATCGATTCAAAATTAATCGATTATCACAACGATGAATCGATTAATCGAAGTAATCGATTAATTTTTGACATCTCTACATACAGTATGTATACCCCTGCTGATCCGACAAATGTATTATCGGCGTAGCACCAAGTTTGAATTCGGAAGTCAAGACTTCCGAACCGAACTTTCTTCCGAAGTTTTATTTGTCAAACTAATTGATGCGTTGTTTGACAGTAAATGGGTGTTGATGTTTTTTAATCTGGAAAATTCCGAATTAGCGAAATCCTGTACTTAACTAAGGCTGTGAACCATTCCACCGATTCGTTTAACTTTTAGTTAAAATTTGACAGTTCGATGGTTATTTCGCCGTGGTTAAAAATAACCCTGCTCCGGAGCATGGTTAGATTTGACAGTTCGATAGTTAAACTTTGTTCGCGAGAAAATTGGCGCCAAATCCATTTCGTTCCGAATAACTATCAATCTGTCAAAACTCAAATGGGTCGGCTTCGGAGTAAAATTTTAACCACGATGGGAAAATAACCATCGAAGTGTCAAATTTTAACTAAAAGTTAAACGAATCGGTGGAATGGTTCACAGCCTAAGTTGTATCGAAAGGCTATTATTTCACTCCAAATTCGAACTTTTGATAGAAATACCGGAGACCCATAGTGTTAAACTGGGTGCTGCGGATAGAGCCGCTTTTCTGCGCTCAAGCGAGTAGAGGGATATTTTGAAATCACTCCCATAAACAAAATTATTTTGCAGTTACTTGGCTGTCAAACATTTCCCGCTCTTCGAATTTCTCTTTCCACGCTGCATGAGGGCGCACAAATGCGCTAGACTCTACATGACTTTACAATTGTTTACATACATTCATGCTCCAATCAGCTTCTGAATCTCGTGAAAATTCGTCACGAGTGCTTTCTAGTTGCATTCCTACTAATTTTCCACTCGAAATATAATGAGAGAGTATTAGTTACAAAGAATACAAAACTCAAACAAAGTTTATTTTTATTTTTTCCCCAAATAATAACAATACTTCTCAATATTAGATCAGAAACGAACATAACCACAATCTTCAATGTTTGGCTCCGGCACAATAGAAAATTTTGGCTTCAGTTTGACAACCAAATCGATTCTATCCGCACCACCCAGGTGTTAAATACCATTCAACTCAGCTCGATGAGCTGAACAAATGTCTGTCTGTCCGTGTGTGCGTGTGTGTGTGTGTGTGTGTGTGTGTGTGTGTGTGTGTGTGTGTGTGTGTTTTTTTTTTTTTTATTGAGTTATGACACTTTTGTCTGCACTTCCTCGCAAAACTGCTTGGAAAAATTCACCATCTCCCCTTGCGGCCTGCTAGGGGGATTGGGCTCTGGGGATCACGCCTGCTAAGTTACCTTCCACAATTAGGTAATCTTGCTTCTATGGAAATTTGCTTCCAACGTGGTGGGAGGAAAAACCCTCGACTGAGGGAAAAAGCTCCTTTACTTGTTTTGTTACCTTGCTTCCCCTCGGACCGCAAGATAACTGTCTACTTCATGGATTCTACCATTCGAATTTTCCATCTTTCCATCCTATTCGTGTCTATGCCTAAACTTCTCCGGTACTACCAATATGCTTTACTTCGGAAAAGTCGGCCTGTTGTGCTGTTCAGCACCACTCCTTCATACTATCGCCGGTGTACCCAGCCTTCACCTTGAAGTGACTGGTGTCTCGGCGACTTTAGCAGCTCATTCTTCACAATCTACTCGGCCTCGTGCCAACGGGGAATCTAACAGAGCCCCGGCGAAGGAGGTTCTTCCGATACCAACGCCAACCAGCCGAGTGCCAAGGTCAGTCCAGCGATCCCGGGGAGCTGGGTGTCCGGTTCACTGGTGCCCTGACGACCCGTAACTGG